>NC_092518.1:65921613-66224497 GCF_047511675.1 Marmota flaviventris | reverse complement strand
ACAAAACAAAGAATTATGTGGCCCCAAATGTCAATAGTGATGGGTTTGAGACCCTCTGAACTAGTGTATGGAAGTTATAGTTATCAAAAATTAATGAAAAATATATGTTTAAAGTATATGTTATAATAAACAGTTGCAAAATAGAAATGTTTATCTTTAAAATACTAAAAATCAGAATAGATTATTTCCTACTAACTGTTCCATTTATTAGAAAATATGTCTACAGCACTTAAGGATATTTGTAAGAATTCTTTTTGTATCTAAGCTTTTCTACTGTTCATCTTGAAAATTTTTAAAAAATTTCTCATTACTCCGAATTGAATAAGATTTACTATAAAAGTGTAAATCACTGTCTGTGGCCTCAAGAAGCTCTTAGTTCCACTGAAAAAAATAAGTCATACATTCAGAAACTGCTACTGATATAAGCTCCATGAGGGCAAGAGTTCTACCTATCTTATTCACCCTTGTTACCTGTTTTGCTCAGAACACCACCTGGAAATAGAATACACTCAATAAATATTTTAGTATATGAATAAACAATTAGTGAACTAGGTACAAGTGTCTTTCATTAAATAAAACAATTGTTTATGACACAGTCTTTTTGGTCAATGCCAAAGCAAAAGAACAGCAATGCTCATTATAAGAGAAAACGGGCATAAAAGGATACAATTTGTAGATTTGAACAGAAAAGCACAAGGATTGAAATTAAGAAGAACTTTTTAAGAAGGATGGCAAAATGTGTTTTTTGTTCACTTGTACATAGTGAATTAGAAGTTGGAAAAACATCGAAAAGCAATGTTGAAAGAGTAGACAATTTGAACATGGCTACTTGATCTGAAACTCTATGGTCTTAATTCATTCTCGTTCCTCCCAGTATACTGTGTTCTCTATGACATGCAGTTGTTTGCACATGCTGTTCCTTCTTCCTAGAACTGTCCTTTTAACCTTGCCCTCCCATTCTACCCCACCTCACCTGGTTAACTCCTACACATCCTTCAAGTCTCTACTTGCATTCTTTGGGAAGTCCTCCCTGACATCCCCCAAGATTAGATTAAGTGTTCCCTTTTTTATGTTCTCATAATACTTTCTAATTCAAATGTAGCACTTGCCATGAATATAGTAATATATTTTTTTACTTGTCAGTATTCACCACAGGTCAACAAATTTGCCATATGTATGGAATGTTTCTTGTTTACCTTTGTATTTTCATTATCTATCATTGTTTTAGACAGATTTTTTACTGCTGTAACTAAAAGACCCAACAAGAACAACATTAGGGGAAGACAAGTTTACTTTGGGACTGAGAGGTTCAGAGGTCTCACTCCATACACAGCCGGCTCCATTCTTCAGGGCCTGAGGTGAGACAGTATATGATGGTATAAAAGTGTAGTGGAGGCAAACAGCTCATTTATGATCAGAAGCAGAAAGAGAGAGACTCCACTCTCCAGATGCAAAACATATGCCCCAAAGGGAAACCCACAGGCACCTACCTCCTCTGCCATGCCCTAAATGCCTTTGTTACAACTCAATTAATCCCATGGGGGGATAAATTCACTGATTAGGTTAAGACTCTCATGACTCAATCATTTATCCTCTAAACCTTCTTGCACTGTCTCACACATGAGCTTTTCGCGGTCACCTCACATCCAAACCATAACAATCATGGTGTCTGCCACATAGAAATCACTCGATAATTTTTGCATAAAAAATTTGGATGACCAATTAGACAAATGAAGGAACTTACAGGAATATGAATAGAAAAAGAAGAACTCAAACAATTATTATTTGCCGAAGACATAATTCTAAGAGGATTCAAAAACTTCAACCATAAAACCTCTAGAATTAATAAATGAATTCAGCAAAGTAGCAAGATACAAAATCAATATGTGTAAATCAAATGCATTTCTATACATCTGTGATGAATCCTCTAAAAGAGAAATTAGGGATATTACCCCATTCACAATAGCCCCAACAAAATAAAATACTTGGGAATCAACAAAAAAGGTGAAAGACCTCTATAATGAAAACTACAGAACACTAAAGAAAGAAATTAAAGAAGACCTTAGAAGATGGAAATATCTCCCATGTTCTTGGATAGGCAGAATTAATATCGTCAAAATGACCAACTACATAAAAGGTTATACAGATTCAATGTGATTCAAAATAAATCCTAATGTCATTCCTCATAGAACTACAAAAAGTACTCATGAAATTCATTTGGAAAAATAAGAGACCAAAAGAATAGCCAAAGCAATCCTTAGCAAGAAGAGTGAAGCAGGAGGCATCATGATGATTGATACCTGACCTTAAGCTATACTACAAAGCCATGGTAACAAAAACAGCATGGTATTGGCACCAAAATAGGCATGTAGACCAATGGTACAGAATAAAAGACACAGAGACAAACCCACATAAATACAGTTATCTCAAACTAGACAAAGGCACCAAAAACATACATTGAAGAAAAGATAGCCTCTTCAACAAATGGTGCTGGGAAAACTGGAACTCCATATGAAGCACAATGAAACTAAACCCCTATCTCTCACCATGCACAAAAACCAACTCAAAGTGGATCAAGGACTCAGGAAATAGGCCAGAGACCCTATGCCTAATAGAAGAAAAAGTAGGCCCAAATCTTCATCATGTCAGATTAGGCTCTGACTTCCTTAACACGACTCCTAAAGCACCAGAAATAAAATCAAGAATCAATAAATGGGATGGATTCAAACTAAAAACCTTCTCAGCAAAAGAAATAATGAAGTGAACAGAGAGCCTACATTTGGGGAGCAAATTTTTGCCACATGCACATCAGATAGAGCACTAATCTCCAGGATATATAAAGAATTCAAGAAACTTAACACCAAATAAAGAAACAACCCATCAATAAATGGGCTAAGGAGCTGAACAGGCACTTCTCAGAAGAAGATATACAATCAGTCAACAAATATATGAAAAAAATGTCAACATCCCTAGTAACTAGAGAAATGCAAATCAAAACTACTCTTGAGATTTCATCTCACTCTAGTCAGGATGGCAGTTATCAAGAATACAAAGAACAATAAGTGTTGGCAAGGATATGGGAAAAAAGGCACACTCATACATTGCTGGTGGGACTACAACTCAGTGCAACCAATCTGGAAAGCAATGTGGAGATCCTTGAAATACTTGGAATGGAACCACCATTTGACCCAGCTATCCCACACCTTGTTCTATACCCAAAGGACTTAAAACCAGCATACTACAGTGACACAGTCACATCAGTGTTTATAGCAGCACAATTCACAATAGCCAACTGTGGAACCAACCTAGATGCCCTTCAATGGATGAATGGATAAAGAAACTGTGGTATACATACAAAATAGAATATTACTCAGCATTAAAAGAGAATAAAATTATGGCATTTGCGGGTAAATGGATGGAGTTGGGGAATATCATGCTAAGTGAAGTAAGCCAATCCCTAAGAAACAGGGACTGAATGTTTTGTTTTCTGTGATAAGTGGATGCTAACCCATAAAATGGGCGGGGCATGGGATGAGGGAAAGAACTTTGGATGGGGCAAAGGGGAGGGGGAGAGGGGATGGGGTTAGGAAAGATGGTGGAATGAGATGGACATCATTACCCTAGGTACCTGTATGATTGCATGGATAATGTGACCCTACTTTGGGTACTACCAGAGAAGTCAAAATTCTGCTTCATTTATGTACAATGAATCGAAGAGCATTCTGCTGTAATGTATAACCAATTAGAACAAATTTTAAAAAGAGAGAAATTCTAAAACACTCTATTATTGGTACAAATAAGAAAAACTCTAAAATATTTTAAATCAGCATGGACCTTATATCTGCGTTTGAGAACATAAAGAGGATTTAGTCCCACATAAAGACTACACGTGGCAAAGAAATGTGGAAATCCTGGGTAAAATGAAAAAAAAAAAACTAAAATTCAGATGCATTATGGGTTTAATTTTTTAAATAATTAGTTGTAATATTTACTGCACTATTGTCAGTTGATTCTTGATATTTCTTTTAACATGGTAGTATGTAAAAGTGAAAAGAATTCTACCCTTTAAAAAATTGGATCATATAGAATTAAGTTTACTAGAGGTAATATGACTACAAACACAATTTGGAAGTTATTAGATAAAATATGTTAACTAAAGTCAAGAGAATATAAGTTACATAGATAAGAGAAATAAACAAAACATAACTAAGATCTAAATATTCAGACTTTAGAATGAGAATTAAGTAATGTGAGGAGAAGTTAGATATCATTAAACATGGAAGGAACAATTGACTATTCAGGAATAAAAAAGGAATAGCTTAATACCATGGAATTTTTAGTAAGAGTTTCAAGAAGTTCCTTTTTTAAGCAGCCAATTTGGATCTAGAAATGTTGAATTTCACAATCTTTTTCAGTAGCAGTAGGAATAGAAGACTGTTTGGAAGGAATTAAGGAGTGAATTAATCTGAATATATGTATTTATCTGGGCCTCATTGGGAGAAAGAAATAAAACAAAACTTGAATGGTGTAAATTTAAGATAAACAATGTTATCTATAACAACAGATGAGAATAACCACAAATTGGCTATAAAGAATTGAGGAGATATTTTTTTAGAAAAAGAAATAGAAAGCAATCACTGAAACAATGGCTGAAATAGAACACTCAAGGAAGAAACTTACACCATCATCTCCTAACCTCCCAACTCAGGGCTAAGACCCAGACTTTGTTTTACTGGACGTTATCATGGAAGGGAAGTCACCCTGGTTAAATGCTGGTGGAACTTGATGGAAACTTGTCCTACCAAGCTTATCAGAAAATCATCCCCTAAGGCACCTTAGGAAAGCTGATCAAGTGAAGGTGGAATGTGTCTCATTTGGAAATATTCCACTAGAATAATGCTTGAGGAGAAAGTGATACCAAAGAAAGACACAGGAGATGAGCACTGAAGAAGCCCCCTGTACTTCTGGATCTAGGCACTTGGGAAATCACATGAACTATGGGGGCATTGGAGAAGATGTCCATGCTGCATAAGTTGGGCAGTGAAGAAGCCATATGTCACCTCAGAAATATGCATGTGAATCTCCATGAGGAAAGTCTATAGAGAAACTCCTGTCTTCATGTGAAAACCAGACGTTTTCAGAATTATAATCATGTTTTAAGATAAAGCATAATTTTCTTAACAAAGATCAGAGGCTCCATAAAGTACACCATAGGAAGGAAAAAAGAAAAACTTAGAAAAATTAAGAGCAAAATAGAGTAGAGATATACCAGATAAGTATTTCCATCTTGGAGGAGGTTATAGAAATAAGAGATTTGAGTCTTCATTGATTAGATATTGAAAATTGTAAGGGGAGAATGGGTGCAGTGAAAGAGTTTGTAATCCCAGTGATTTGGGAGGCTGAGGCAGGAGGATAACAGGCAATTTAGCAAGACCCTGACTCAAAATAAAAATTTAAAAATAAGGAGCTGAGGGTATACCTCAGTGGTAAAATTCACCTGGATTCAATCCTCAGTACCATAAAAAAATTGAAATTGAGGAAATGATGGGATGGAAGTAAACACCACAATAACAGAATTCTAGAACCAGAAAGAGTACATTCATTATATAGATTTTTCCCCTGGGGTTTCATAGATAATGAAGAAAACATGATTAGAATAAATTTTTCCACCCCTCACACTGTTACTATTTCTACTGTGTCATGATGGAAAGAGCTATTTTGAGAGAAATAAGACTACTAGTAAGCACATCAATATTTCAATGTACACTCATAAAAATCATTTTGATGTTGTTAGCTCAGGTGGAAAACAAGTTTATTCAGACTAAAAAATTGACATCAGACACTCATGTAGGGAGACTTCAGTTTGTGAGGCACTTTGAAGATAGAGTAGCTATTTTGTGAGTAGGTGATTTAACTTCAACTATAGTATTCAAAATATGAAACACTACATTGAATGATCAATGACTTCAAATCATTGTAAATTAATTAGTTTAAGATCTTTATTTTACTCAGAGAGCTTGGGGAATGAGGAATTATGGCATATATTACATGATTAATCATATTTCCTTAAAACTACAGGAATATATTTTCATATATTAGTAAATAAAAATACTAAAATCATTTTTCTTTGAAGACCAACAATTCTATTTTAGGCTCTTAGGATTAAATAACACCATGGTTTTCTTTTGGATATTATTCTACAGAATTGCTGTATGAACAGACATTAGACTATTTATATATAGTGCTCCTAAAGTATTCCCTAAAATTTGAAACAAAAATTTCCTTAAAATGCTTTGGCTAAAACTAAATGGTACATAATTAATTAATTACAACTGAGATTGTTGCTTAATTGGATGCAACTGGGATTTTACCAGGATTGGCTCTGGTTGAATTTGTAAACAACAATTAATTATAGAGAACAATTAAGGGGGTAATTTTAAACTTTAAGAGAGAAATCATTCAATTGTGACTATTAAACTTTTGAATGATACTATGTGCACTGTTCCCAGGCAATGAAAAAACTGCCAAAATTCACAAAAGAAAATATCTACTCCAGATATTTTTAAAAAACCTGGCATTCACAGGCCAGATCTACCTTTCAGATATGTTGGGACCTTTTGTTTTATTTAGTTTTGCTTTGCCCATACAGGGTTTTTATTTTTTATTTTATTTTTTTGGCATTACTGTGGACTAAACCCAGAAAAGGACCTAGCACATGAAAGGCTAATTTGTGCTCTGTCATAGAGCTATATCCCCAACTAGAATTAAATGGCAGCTTGAGGAATTTATCACAAAATTTTGGATTTACATCTTCTAAAAAACTCAGATTTGTCACATTGAGTCAACATTCCAACTTTACAACATTTTTTAATAATCATACTCCACAGAGCCCAGCTATGCCCATTCTTACTAAGAATTGTTTGGAAAAGTTTGATAAGTGTGATAAGAAATGAATTAAAATAAATATAAAGAGCCAGGTATGGTGTTACATACCTGTATTCCCAGCAACTCAGGAAGCTGAGGCAGGACAATCACATATTCCAGAACAGTCTCCATAAATTAGTGAGACCCTAATCAATATGGGAGACTGACTCTGTCAGAAATTTTAAAAAAATTTTAAAATGCTAAGTATGTAGCTCAGTGGTAAAGTGCCCTTTGTTTCAACTCCCAGGACGAAACAAATTGATCAATTTAAAATTCAGAAAGGAAATGAAATCACTTTTAAACCGGGTGCAGTGGTGCATGCCTATAATCCCAGCAGATTGGGAAGGCTAAGGCAGGAGGATAGGGAGTAAACATATTTAAAAAAAAAAAAAAAAACACTTCCTAGTAGGAGGTGAAACTCAACAAAAGTTCAAAGCCAGCCTCACCAACTAAAGGAGGCCTGTAGCAACTTAACAAGAACCTGTCTCAAAATAAAATATATACCTCTAAAAAGGGTTGAGGATGTGGCTTAGTAGTTAAGCACCACTGGGTTCAATCTGTGGTACCCAAAACCAATTACTGTTAATAAATGACTTAATTTTCTACCTACAGAAACCTATCAATTATAAAATTACAAGAAAACTGTTAGTAAATAATTTTTGTTTCCCATGCAACAGATACACCTAATCTCATTTAGTCCCCACAATAATCCTATAAAGTAAATACTACTATCTCCTATGCACACATGAAGGAATTGAGGATTAGAAATTAAGCAACTTGCTTCAAGATCACTTAAGTGTCTGAGCCTAGATTCAAACTGCTTTATTTAAGGCATTTTGAATCTATATATTAAGGGCTCCTAAACTTCTATAGTATATGGCCTCAGAATCAATAAATGGGTTAGAATTAAAATAATATTTAGGCACTGCACAACAGTTCATTCAGATGTCTCTAGCTTCAACAGTATCAGCAAAACATATATCTAAGAATTCCCCTATTCTAGTCTCCTAACACTCTCCACCCTTCCTACTGTCCATGTTCTAGACCAACTCCAGCCTCCAGGAGCAGCTAACACCTTTTTTTGTGGTAAGCTGTATGTCAGTGGCCAACCATGAGTTCCCAGATCCTCTAAAATTAATCTGCCAATGTCAAAATTGACATCATCTGCATTGTATCAGGCTTTGTATCAGGCTTCCTACATAGATCTCTCTCTAGGCTTCTGTTTGAACCACAAATATGTGGCATGGAAGGGTATAAGCCACTTCTTCCATAAATTGGTAGAAAAGCACAGGGGTTCTGAGGGTCTCTTGAATATAGAAAACCAACAATGTAGTCAAATCTTCTTTCTAGACATATGGAAACTACCATTCTAAGTTGAGTGGGGTTGCTGAGGAGACCACAATGATGCTGAAAATAACCTGAACCAGGCCTTCTGGATCTGCATGCCCTGAATTCATTAGGTACACAGACAAAGTAAAAACAGTGTGATAAGACACTTCCTAGGGCTTGGGCTATAGCTTAGGGGTGGAGCACTTGCCTTAAATGTATGATGCACTGGTTTTGGAAAATAAAAGTATCGTGCCCATCTACAACTAAAAACATATTTTTTAAAAATATTATTAAGTGTTAAAAAAAAAAAACACTTCCTAGTAGGAGGTGAAACTCAACAAGAAAAGGGTTGATCACCTAATCAACCTTTACAGAGTGGCAGGGTAGAGGCTTGGCTGATTGAGAACCTTTTGGCAAAAAGTTGGATACTTCAAAGTTCAGTGCTTTATGATGTTCCCCCATCCTAATTCTAATCAGCATAAGAAGACTCTTTTTTAACTACCCAGATCTCTCTGCCAGTCCATCAACCAAATGAGACCAGTAAAAATTCTTTTTTTCCCTGCAAAACATAGTACAGATAACTTGCTGAATTTAAAATATATGTTAAATAGCTTTTCTAGTGTCCAGCAATAACCAATTAAAACAACATTAAGTGGTGGTAGGGGAAGAACTCTTTTAAAACAAGAAAATGAAATACTGTACTAAATTAAGGGATATTTAATATTTACTAGTTTTTGGCTGCAAGCACCTATTTAATATCTTGGAGACTTCATTTCCTTATCTCTATGGTGGAGATAGTAAATACCTACTACATAGGGGCTTTGTGAGGACTACAAACAACACATGTAAAGATCTAGCTCAGTCCTTAGCATGTAATAGGCACTATCTATGGGGGTTCCGGAGAATTAAGACTATGGAGCAAATAACAATTTTAACAAGGGA
Source organism: Marmota flaviventris (assembly GCF_047511675.1). NCBI lineage: Eukaryota > Metazoa > Chordata > Mammalia > Rodentia > Sciuridae > Marmota > Marmota flaviventris. The sequence continues at coordinate 66,215,302 of NC_092518.1, read as the reverse complement.
TATAAGAATCTCTGTAAAGAATATTTTAGTAAGGGTTATGAATGTGTAAATCAGTAATGAAGAAACATGATATACATAGCACAAAAATTATACTCAAGGATGCAATGTAGGGATGGGGTTGTAGCTCATTGATAGAGTGCTTGCCAAGCATGTGTGAGGCACTGGGTTTGATTCTCAGCATTGGGTATAAATAAATTTTAAAAAATAAAGGTCCATTGACAACAAAAATTTTAAAAATTCATCCTTTCAATTAGTAATTCCAAATTGAGACACTAATCCAAAACATATTCAAAGATAAAAGCACAGATATGTTAAATTGTGCTTTACTTATATTAACAAAGAGGAAAGAAACCAAATATAAACTATTAAGTTAATTATATATATATATATATATATATATATATATATATATATATATATATATATATATATATATATAACAAATTATACAGTTAGTAAGACATATAACAAACATTTTGGAGGGGATGCCATTTTTCTATTTGTTTTAATTAGTTATACCTGAAGCAGAATACACTATGATACATCATATATAATGGAGTATAATTTCTCATTGTTCAGGTTGTACATGATGTAGAATTACAACAGTCATATTGTTATATATGTACATAGGGTAATAATGTCTGATTTTCTGCTATCCTCTTTTAAATTTGTTTGTTCTAATCAGTTATACATTACAGCAGAATGCTCTTCGATTCATTGTACACAAATGAAGCAGAATTTTGACTTCTCTGGTAGTACCCAAAGTAGGGTCACATTATCCATACAATCATACAGGTACCTAGGGTAATGATGTCCATCTCATTCCACCATCTTTCCTAACCCCATCCCCTCTCCCCCTCCCCTTTGCCCCATCCAAAGTTCTTTCCCTCATCCCATGCCCCGCCCATTTTATGGGTTAGCATCCACTTATCACAGAAAACAAAACATTCAGTCCCTGTTTCTTAGGGATTGGCTTACTTCACTTAGCATGATATTCCCCAACTCCATCCATTTACCCGCAAATGCCATAATTTTATTCTCTTTTAATGCTGAGTAATATTCTATTTTGTATGTATACCACAGTTTCTTTATCCATTCATCCATTGAAGGGCATCTAGGTTGGTTCCACAGTTGGCTATTGTGAATTGTGCTGCTATAAACACTGATGTGACTGTGTCACTGTAGTATGCTGGTTTTAAGTCCTTTGGGTATAGAACAAGGTGTGGGATAGCTGGGTCAAATGGTGGTTCCATTCCAAGTATTTCAAGGATCTCCACATTGCTTTCCAGATTGGTTGCACTGAGTTGTAGTCCCACCAGCAATGTATGAGTGTGCCTTTTTTCCCATATCCTTGCCAACACTTATTGTTCTTTGTATTCTTGATAACTGCCATCCTGACTAGAGTGAGATGAAATCTCAAGAGTAGTTTTGATTTGCATTTCTCTAGTTACTAGGGATGTTGACATTTTTTTCATATATTTGTTGACTGATTGTATATCTTCTTCTGAGAAGTGCCTGTTCAGCTCCTTAGCCCATTTATTGATGGGTTGTTTCTTTATTTGGTGTTAAGTTTCTTGAATTCTTTATATATCCTGGAGATTAGTGCTCTATCTGATGTGCATGTGGCAAAAATTTGCTCCCCAAATGTAGGCTCTCTGTTCACTTCATTATTTCTTTTGCTGAGAAGGTTTTTAGTTTGAATCCATCCCATTTATTGATTCTTGATTTTATTTCTGGTGCTTTAGGAGTCGTGTTAAGGAAGTCAGAGCCTAATCTGACATGATGAAGATTTGGGCCTACTTTTTCTTCTATTAGGCATAGGGTCTCTGGCCTATTTCCTGAGTCCTTGATCCACTTTGAGTTGGTTTTTGTGCATGGTGAGAGATAGGGGTTTAGTTTCATTGTGCTTCATATGGAGTTCCAGTTTTCCCAGCACCATTTGTTGAAGAGGCTATCTTTTCTTCAATGTATGTTTTTGGTGCCTTTGTCTAGTTTGAGATAACTGTATTTATGTGGGTTTGTCTCTGTGTCTTTTATTCTGTACCATTGGTCTACATGCCTATTTTGGTGCCAATACCATGCTGTTTTTGTTACCATGGCTTTGTAGTATAGCTTAAGGTCAGGTATCAATCATCATGATGCCTCCTGCTTCACTTTTCCTGCTAAAGATTGTGTTGGCTATTCTTTTGGTCTCTTATTTTTCCAAATGAATTTCATGTGTACTTTTTCTATATCTTACCCCGGGATGTCATTTTTTGATTCTGGGGATTGAACCTAGGGCTTTGTGAGTGTCAAACAAGCACTCTACTGAACAGCTATACTACGAGTACTTGCTATTTTCATTGGAAGATAAAAAATAATCTGATCAGTTTCTCCTTATTTGATGTATATGTATGCATATTTTTGAGCTGATTTCAGAATCTTTCTTTTAAAGCTCTCTGAATATCTAAGTTTGAGAAATGCTTATCTCTGATCATCCATAATACACCAAATACAGATATATATATATATATATATATATATATATATATATATATATATATATCCCCCTAAGGAAACACAGTACTTTTTGTACATTCCGGCCCTCCACCTTAGCCCAAAGGAGCCCTAACCTACCGTTTTCTCTATAAATTTTCCTATTCTGCACATTAGATATACATGGAATCATATACTATGTGTCCTTTGTGACTGGCTTCTTTCACTTAGTATAATATTTTTAAGGTTCATCTATCTTGTAGCATGTATCGTACTTCATTCCTTTTCTTGTTTAAATAATATTCACTTGTATGAGTTTACCATATCCTGTTTACCTAATCACCAGTTGGTAGACATTGGGATTGTTTCTACTTTGGTCTATTATGGGTGATATGGCTGTAAACTTTTGTGTACAACTTTTTACTGAACTTAAGTTTTCAATTCTCTTGAGTGTTGGCAACTATTTAACTTTTTGAGGAACTGAGAAATAGTTTTCCAAAGTGGCTGTATCTTTTGTCTACCCCTCAGCAATATGTGAGGTTTCCAATGTCTCTGAATAGTCACCAATATTTATCAGTGTCTTTTTTCATTATATCCATTCTACTGGGTGGAAAGTGATATTTCATTGTGATTTTAATATGTATTTACCTAATGACTAATGACACTGAGCAACTTTTCATGTGACTATTGATCTTTTAGTTATGTTCTTTGGAAAATATTTATTCAAATACTTTTTCCACGTTAAAATTGTTTTGTTTATCTTTTTCTTGTTGCGACCATGTAAGCAAGTGTTCTTTACATATGAATAAATAGCTGAATACATATAATAATGTATTTTCTGTGGTGTATGTTGGAAAGTGGCTAGTAAGGGAAACAGGATATGAAAAAGGCTATGAAAGCAAACACTTTTGTCTAGCTTTAATGCATTAAATAATGACCAACTTTGGAAACTAATGATACTCTCTTTTAAGTAATGACAAAATCAAGTTTAATAATCAAGATACATTAATATCAGTGTTACTCCATGTTCTTTAGAGCCTTTTTTCTAGTAGTTCTTTTCCTGTGTGCTTCAACTGTATAAAAATTTATACCCAGATATTCATAATCTCAGACTGTATGACATGAAAACTATATTATACTTACAACTCTCCTCTACCCAAAGGACAGAAGTTTTGTTTCAGTTCATCTTTGTTAGTTGGCTTTCCTGAATACATATTGTACTTCAGTACTTTATTGTTGTAATGATTTATAAGGGAGCATGACAAATTGAAAGTTTTTTTAAAAAATATTTTAACTACTTTCTGCAGTATATTCCTTCTTTCTCTACATTCACTGCATTTTATTACTGCTTAGTATTTTACTACCTACAGATCTGTTTACAAAACCTAAATTTAAATGAAACAGAACCCCTTAAATCAATCAATCATAGATATTAGCTTTACTAACACACTTACTGATTGAATAATTGAGGATACTTAAATCTCAGATGGGCACTGAGTATCACCTGTGTATGGAGATCATCCATAATTAGGCTATGTTCCTTGAAACATTATTGTCTTACCCAAAGCCTCCACATATTTCTGGAGGCAGGGGATGGCAGGCAATAACGCTTTAATCATGCTGAATGTCTTCAGGAAATATCTATACTTTGTGGTTTACTCACAAACTTATTCTCTTTCCTTAGGCCATTCCAAGATTTTATGCTTTTGAGGTTAGGGGAATAATTTCAATCATGTATGCCACCATAACCACAATCAATTTTAGAACATTTCATCATTCCCCCAAACGCCCCCACACCCTATCTCCTCTCAGGCAATCATTCCCCATTTTCCTGCAACTCTCCAAGCTCCAGGCAACCAAAAAGTTACTTCCTGTCTCAATCAATAAATGACCTATTCTGGACAGGTCATATACATGGAACCATACAATATGTGGTGTTTTTGTGAATGAATTCTTTCATTAAGCCAATTTTCAAAGTTTATTCCATGTTTATAGCATGTATCAATAATTCTTCCCTCTTAATTGAAGAATATGATTTCATTCTGTAAGTATACTACATTATGTTGATCTATTTATCAGTTGATGTAAATTTCAGTTGTTTCTACTTTTGGTTATTATAAATAATGCTTCTAAGAACATTGGTGAACATTTATGGGCATATGTTTTCAATTCCCTTGGGTATGTATTCAGCAGTGGAATTTTTGGGTAGTTCTATGTTTATATTTTTGAGCAACTGCCAGTTTTGTAAAACTGCTGCACGATTTTACATTCCCAACAGCAGTGTTTGAGGAGTTCACTTTCTCCATATCCTCACCTGCAGTCATTATTAACTATTTAATTCATAACCATATCCACATGGCTATGAAGTAGTTTTGATTTGCATTTTCATTTTGGTTAAAGATGATGAAGATCTTTTCATTTATTTATTTGAATTATTTGTCTATTTTCAAATTTTTGTATTTACCTTTTTATTTTGGAGGGTTCTTGATATATGATTTGCAAATATTTTTCTTGCTATGTAGATTTTATTTACAATTTCTTGGTAGTGTCCTTTGATGCACAAAATTTTTTGATTGTGATGAAATGCAATTTACACATATTTTTTGTTTTTGTCTTTTTGTCGCCTTATCTCTGAAATTATTGCCCAATTTTAAATCATGAAATTTATGTTTTCTCCTAATAGTTTAATTATTTTTTTAAAGAGAGAGGTAGAGAGACAGACAGACAGACAGAGAGAGAGAGAGAGAATTTTAATATTTATTTTTTAGTTTTTGGCGGACACAACATCTTTGTTTGTATGTGGTACTGAGGATCGAACCCGGGCCGCACGCATGCCAGGCGAGCGTGCTACCGCTTGAGCCACATCCCCAGCCCCCAATAGTTTAATTATTTTAGCTCTTACATATGTGTCTTTAATCTATTTTGAGTTCATTTTTGTATGCGGTATAAGATAATGTTCTAGATTCATACTTGTCAATATGAATATCCAGTTATCATAGCACTAATTGTTGAAGAGACTATTGTTTTCCCTATTGAATTATCTTGACATTCTTGTCAAAAATCAAGCTACGGAAAATATGAGGGTTTACTTCAAACCATTGAACTGTGTGTTCTTATATCAGTACCATATTGTCTTGACTATTTGTAACTTTGTAATAAGTTTTGTAAGCAAGAAATGAACCAACCAATTTTGATCTTTTTCAAGTATTTTATGGTGATTTTGGTCCTTTTCATTTCTAGATGAATTTTAGTCTCAATTGGCCAATTTCTGAAATAAAAACAAACAAAACCAAACCTGGGATTTTGATAGGGATTATATTAAATCTGCAGACCAATTTAAAAAAATATTGCCATCCTAATAGTGAGTCTTCTGATACATAAACACTGACATGTCGAAAGACATTTATGAAGGTCATATTTAACTACTTTGAACAATATTTGGTAGTTTTAGTGTCCAAGTCCTCAATTTTTTTGGTTAAATTTATTCCCAACTATTTTATTCTTTTTAATGCTATTGTAAATGCACTTGTTTCTTCAATTATGTTTTCAGATTTTTTACTGAAAATATACAAAAATACAACTGACTTTTTGTACATTGATCTTTTATCCTGCAAGTTCACAGAACTAATTATTTCTAATTGTTTTTTAGTGTATCCTTTCATATTTCCTATATACAAGATCATGCCCACCTATAAATAGTTTTACTTCATCCATTCCAAAGTGTATGGCTTTTATTTCATTTTGTTTTTCAATTGTCCTTGCTAGAATCTGCAGTAAAAAGTTTTACAGACACGATGAAGAGACATCCTTGTTTGTCCCTGATCTCTAAGGGCAGATAAAACTAAGACCTTCTTTTCCCCATTAAGTATTATATAGCTGTAGGGTATTTAATAAATGTCCTGTATCAGGCTGAAGAAATTTTTTTATTCTTAGTTTGTTGAGTGACTTCTTTTATCATGAAGTAGTGTTGGATTTTGTCAGATGATTTTTCTGCAAGTATTCAAATGATCATGTGGTTTTTATCCTATATTTTAGTGTTATGATGTATTACATTGTTTTTAAAATTTTAAATTTACCTTGCATTCCTGTGATAAATCGTGATTACTCATGATTTGTAATCCATTTTATGTGTTTGAATTTAGATTACTAGTATTTTGTTGAGCATTTTTGGCCTTTTTGGTTTTGGTACTGGGGATTGAGCCCATTGGCCCTTTACCACTGAGATACATCTTCAGTCCCTTTTATTTTTTATTTTGAGACAGGGTCTCAGCATCAGCCTCCCAAGTTGCTAGGATTACAGGCATGTGGCACCTGTGCCCAGCTTTGTAGTGTTTTTTTTGCATCTTTATTCATAAGAAATAGTCTATAGTATTATTTTCTTATGATTTTTGTCTGCTTTTTTCCATTGGTTCATTATACTTACATATTGTAGTATTCGCACATAAAATGAGATAATTTGATCAATCTCATTCCCCAGTGTCTTCCCTTTTCTTCCACACCTAAATCCATTGATCTCCTTGCTCTATTCTACTGAGCTCCCTACTATTTTTATTATTTTTTTAGTACACTATAATTGATATAAAGTTAATATTACCTCATAAAATGAGTTAGGGATCATTCACATCATCATTTGTTTTGTAAGAGTTTGTGAATGTTTGCTAAGAATTCTTTAAATGTTTGCTAGAATTCACCAGTGAAGCTAAATGGGCTTAGGTGTTACTGGGATTTTTTTTTTTTTTGATAGTTAAATCAATCTCTTTAATTGTATAAGTTTATTCAGTATTTTTTCTTTTTTTCAAAATTTAAATGGTATTTCTTTATTGTCAGGTAATAGTGTATTCGATTTAAGAAAACTTTTTTTCTGATTATAAAAATAGCTTAAACTAATTTAGAAAAACTGGAAAAAATATAAAGTGGAACGTAAAAATCCACTACACCAAGCTATTCACATGGACATTTTTGTGTATTCCTGTGTGTAATCTTTCTTTTCTTCTTCTTCTTCTTTTTTTTTTTTTTTTTTTTTTTTGGTACCAGAGATTGAACCCAGGGGTACTTAAACACTGAGCCACATCCCCAGCTCCTTTTATATTTATTTAGAGACAGGGTCTCACTGAGTTTCTCAGGGCTTAGCTAAATTGCTGAGGCTTGCTCATGAACTCTTGATCCTCGTGCCTCTGCCTCCCCAGCCTCTGGGATTGCAGGAATGTACCCAGGACCACTGGAGGTCTTGAAATGTATCTCTTATGGATAATCAGGCAGCACTGAACCTTCTGAATTCAGTTGTTTCCAGCTCAAAGAGTAACTTCCTTTAGTATTTCTTATAATTATGGTAGCAAAAAATTGATTCAGTTTTTATTTATTTAGGAATGTCCTTTTTCATCTCCATTTTTTGGGGGGGTACTGTGGATTTAATACAGGGGTGCTTTATCATTGAACGACATCCCCAGCCCTATTTATTTATTTATTTATTTTGAGTCAGGGTTTCACTCAGGATCTCACTAAGTTCCTTAGGGCCTTGCTAAATTGCTGAGACTGGTTAAGAACTTGTGATCCTCCTGCCTCAGTCTTCCAAGGTGCTGGGATTACCAGTTTGTTCCACTGCACTGGACATCCTCACTTCCATTTTTAAAGTTATCTTTGCTGAAAATAGCATTTTTGTTTGATGTGTTCATTCTTTGGTTACATTAAATATGTCACCCTACTGCCTTCTGTTCTCCATAGTTTCTGATAGGAATTCAGCTGTAATGTTTCCCTAAAAGTGAGGAGTCATTTTTTTCTTGCTGCTTTCAATTTTTCTTTGACTTTCAGCATTTTAATATAGTATGTATGTTTTATGGGTCTCTGCATTTATCCTACTTGCAGTTCACTGAGCTTCCTGTATTATATAAGTTTATGGTTTTTCAACAAATTTAGAAAGGTTTCAGACATTACTTCTTTGAATAATTTTTTTTCTGCTTCCTTCTTGCTCTTCCTTCTAAGACTTATAAATAACATATATATTAGTATATTTAATGTTGACCCACATTTCTCTAAAGCTCACTTCATTTTTTCTTTTTCATATTTCATCACTTTTTTCTGTTTTTCAGAGTTCATAATCTATATCAATTTAATGACCAATTTGTAAATACTTTTTATTATTTCTTTTTATTTTTTTGGTATTGAGGATTGTGTTGGGAAAAGGTATAATGGCAGCTACAGCCCCCCCAAAAAAACCAACATGGCGCCTGAGGAGCTTCTCTTCCTGCCTCTCCCTTTCCTGCCAGCGCCAAAAACTCCTGCTGGCGCCCATTTCAAATCTCGCTGGCAGGAAACCTTAGCCCCAATGAGAACTAATTTCGTGGGCTCGGGAACTGACATCTGGAGGAACTTACCAATAAACGAGTGACCCGTCATTTACCTAAGCCCTGCCATCTCTCCTTAGATCTATATAAGCCCACAGCCTTTTGTAATAAAGTGGAACTCTCCCTGCGAAGTGTCTTGCGTGGAGGAGTTCGTTCAGATTGAACTCAGAGGCACTCTACCACTGAGACACACCCCCGTGAATTTTTATTTTGAGACAGGGTCCCACTAAATTGCTTAAGATGACCTCTAACTCATGATCCTCCTGTCTCAGCCTCCAGAGTTGCTGGGATTGATTACAGGTGTGTGCCATGGCCCCTGCCTTTCCTTTACATTTTTTATTTTATTTTTTTTATTTTTTGGGTACTGGGGATTGAACTCAGGGGAACATGGCCACTGAGCCACATCCCCAGCCCTATTTTGTATTTTATTTAAAAACGGAGTATCACTGAGTTGCTTAGCACTTCGCTTTTGCTGAGGCTGGCTTTGAACTCATGATTGTCTCAGTCTCCCCAGCTGATGGGATTCTACGCCCACTTTCCTTTACTTTTTTAAATATTCATTTTTTAGTGGTAGTTGTCATCACCTTTATTTTATTTAATCAGTTTTCTTTATTTCTTGGAACACATTTATAATGGCTACTTTGAAGACTTAATTAATTAAATCTGATGTGCTCATTTTCACAGGCAGTTTCTGCTCCTTGCTTGTTTCTAGCATATGGTTTATACTTCCCTGTTTCTTGTCATGTCTCATAATTTTTTATTGGAAACTGGGTACTTTAGAAAATATATTGTAGCAGCCTTGAGTACTAGTTCCAGCTACTCCTGGTCTTTTTATTGTTATGTGCTTGCTAATTCATTGTGTAAAGCCACTGATGTTGCTCCTCAGTGGGTGCAGTCTTGAGTATGCACATAATCATCCTTGAACTATACTGGTTTGTGTCAGGGCTCTCTTAGTTTTTGGGGATTTTTTTCCTCTGACCATTTTCAGCTCTTAAACCCCACTACTACTAGTTGTCTGCTGATTGATTGCCCTATTGTCTCCAACAATGCCCTGGGGGATAAATTGCTTCAGACAGAGCCAAATTTGGGTTCCTTTGAAAGGATATTTCTCTAGGTCAATGTTTTGAGATTTGGTCTGGCTCCTGGAGGGCTCTTCCCAGGTGTCCTTTTCCTCTGTTTCTAGCAAATTAGCTGGCCTACAGTTTAGCCTAAGACTCCAATGAATCAATCAATTTCCTCCCAGCTGCCTTTTATCACAACCATCTTTGTTTTCTAAAGCATTCATAGGCTTGAATTTCTCCACACTGGGGTGCAAATAAAGTCATTTCCTTTGAGCACAAATTTGGAGCTTGCTCTTGTAAGGTCTGCATTTTACCTAGAGCAAAATCTCTGAGGCACAAATCTGGTAATACGGGCTGGGACACAGCTGATTTCTCTTTGATATTCCTACTTTAAAAGATGCCTGTTTGCAAGAGGAAGTGGGCAATAGCCCTAGGTCATTTGGCTTGCTTCTCTTTATCATGACTATTGCTCCTCAATTAAAGTCCATGGCATTTGAGGCTCCACTATACTCGGTGGCACCACATCCAACATGTAGTTTTGTGCCATGTATACTGCTGAGTAGAAGGTAACCACCACCTAGTGTCTACACTGGAGAAGCATTTAGCCTCAATAACAAGGAATCAGGGGAAACATTAGAAATGCTATTGTCCTGCCCCTTCCAGGAAGGAAGTTACCCTCCACTAGGGAATTAGGTGTCCTCCATTCTTGCCTATTTTGGTTTGGAGCCAAAGTTGCCTTTACAATAGGCTTGGGAGAGCAGGCTTGGAACAGATTGAGTCTTGGTTCAAGTACCACAGACTTATCAGTTCTTAAGAGTTTTACATTTTCTTGAATGATTTTTTTTTCATTTGCTTTATGTCATTAGGACAATTTCCAGAGACTTTAGATGGTTGTTTGTATTTTCATTTTCATCAATTTCATATGGGAGCTTGTCCACAAAACTCATGATGTCAGGTAGAAGTGGTATGTTTCCACTCACATGTAATGTTACTATTAATGTAGATGAATTTACATTCCCCATTTCAATTCTGTTTTCTATATATCTCATGCATTTTTGTTCTATTTCTCCTTTTTTGCTTTCTTTTGCATTAAGTATTTTGCAGTGCAATTTATAATGATAGTTTCACTATATTTTCTGGGCTTTTTTAGTAGTTGTTTTTGTGCTTACTATATAACTCTTAGCTTATCAGAATATACTTTACTCTCACACTAACTTAGTTCTCATGAGTTATACAAATGTTACTTTTAAACAGTCCTACTCCCTTGTCCCCCTTTTCCTATTATTGTTAAGCATTTTAAACCTAAGAAGTATGTTTAAAATATTAACATTACAATGTATGCATTTTTTAAGTATTCTATACAATTTAGTTTTCTTAAAGAAGCTGAGATTAGGAAACAATAAAAACTGCCAACTGCCAACTGCCAGGAGTCACCAGAAGCTGGAAGAGTCAAAGATGGATTATCATTGAGAGCTTTCAGAGGTAGCATGGCTCTTATTTTGGATTTTGGGCCTCCACAACTGTGGGAGAACAAATTTCTGTTGTTAGAAGCCATCCAGTTCATAATGATTTATGGCAGCCCTATGAAACTAATACACCTACCTAGTAAACATTCTAGAATATTTTCTTTGTAAATCCATTTTTTGGCTATAGTTTTATGAAGTTTTCACTCTCTTCCCAATTAAAACTTTGGTCCCACAGTTAAAACTATTGATTCAAAATGTTATAAAATCTTTAAAGTATTAGCTCCAATTAATTAGCATTAATTCTGAACAACAGATAAATGCATTTTCAGTGAACATACACATTCCAATAACTTCTTTATGTATTTCATTATAGCCAGGAGAACAGCATATAATTTATGCCATTTTCATCAACTAGTTGCTTATCATCTCCAAATTCACCCTCACTTCTCTGTGATAAAGCATCTGGGTCATTTAAATATTTTTTCTTTTGTTATCTGGCATCAACACTTTATCAGTAAAAGATGCTAGAAAGATAGTGCAGGAGATTTTGCTTTCTGCTTCTGATGTGCTCAATGGATAGACTGCTCCTTAAAGATGTACAATCTCTTTTTTTTTTTTTTTTGCCTGGCTTCTGTGATGCAGTTTCAGCAGGAACAAGCAACTTCCCCTGGTATCCTCTCTCTGGTTGGTTTTGTAGTAAAGTGCCTATGGTGAGACTTCCCTGTGAATGTCTTTCTCAGGAGCCCTAAAAGATTAATTCTAGAGGATGAGTTTCTAGAAAGTTCCAGTGGGCCAAATTTCAGTAATTTTCAGAGTTTGGAGTGTTAGCAATCTCTGCCTGCAAGGCATTGCAGCATTTTTCCTGCCATTGGGTGAGCAAGCCTGCCAGCTGCATCTTCAACAAAATCTGAAGCTTAGCTCTGGTTGTAGAGTTGGGATGGAGGGTGTTCTATATAAGTTCTAGGTGGTACTGGCTATATCCATTTTATCTCCTATGTCTACTATATATCTTGTAGTCTATATTCTCTGGAGTTCTTTTTAGTCCTTACTAGATAATACCTCCTTACTCCAATCTTCTGTTATTATTCTTCACCTTAAATTTCTGTTCTAATTATTGTATGCTTTTTCTCTCTTTTCTCTACTTATACAGAAGTAATTATTGAAACAACAGTGCCACATAAATTTTGAAATTGAACATAAACATATTCTCACATGAATTTTACAAAAATTCTTGTGAAGCACGGAAAATATTATTCATTACTCACACTTTACAGGTGAGGAATAAGGTTCACAGAATGTTAGGGGTCCAAAGTCATAAAGTCATTTTTATTATCTGTATAATAGGGTAATTTTCTAACCTACTCCTAGGGTCACTGTAAAGATTAAATGAGGTAAAAGAATGTAGTGGTTTGATAAACTATTATACTTGAATGATAAAAATTATTCACTCTGGTATTTTGCTAAATCACTTGTAACGATTTGTCTAGGTCTTATATCTTTTCATTATCTAATTTTTTGTTAATGGTATTTGTTTTGTCAAGTACCATAGCCAAGCAAAGATAAATCCATCAATTTAAAATCACCATATATTTATTGCTGAGGAAAAAATGGCTGGGGTGGATGGGGGGGAGAGGGAGGGAGCTGGGGAGAGGGAGGGGGAGAGGGAGGGAAGGAGAGAGAGGGCACTTACAGGAGCAAGCTAGTCAATTTGGATAAAGTTCATGTCAATTTAATGGAATTCTAGACCCGCTGTGGTCAATGCCTGAATTATAAGTGAGGAAATCAAATTCCTAATAACAGCCTAAATTTAGGTGAAATTTCAAATTTGGATATTTCAACATAATATCACAACTCCAACAACATTTCTAGCCTCATCGGGTTCAGCTTTTATTAATTATATTAGTTAAAGGTGGGGTGAGAACAGGATGTAAGTGAAGTAGGAACAGAGAGACCTAGTTTACTGTCTGTGTCAATTATTACACAAACACTTTGATCAAAAGACAGTGTGTACTAAGAGTGGGGGTTACATATTAAGTAACAAATGCAGTCCCAAATCTGTGGAAAACTACCTTGCATATACAGATTTCCATAACCAGGCCATACTTAAAAAAAAAAAAATCCTTAAGTAGTCGGATGTTTGAAAACACGATAAAAACTATCCAATAGGAATGGGACAGATATAGCTTATGTTAAACTTTCAGAAGGAGTAAATGCTTCATGGCTGACAGAAAATTTCTCAAGCAATCTTTTTCAGAATCGGGGGACATTTTAAGTAGTCTTGTAACAATTTTAGCACCACACTCGGGACCAGTAAGTACAGCATTTTCAATTGGTACAAAAATCATGTTTTCTTCTCTCAATCATAATGCCCATTATGGGCTAGCCTCCTGTTGGTGGGGGAGGGAGAAAAACAAAACCGCTTAGGTGCCCCATGAAGGCAACTGAGTCTAGGCAGCCCCCCACAAGTTCTTCACCACCCAAGCAGGAAGAATTCTCTGCCGGAAAGGGCCCAACTGCCCTCACAGGAATGGCAAGCGAGTCCAGAGCTCGCGGACGCCAACGCCACCACAGAGTTCTAAGGCGGTTGCCAGAGCGTCGGTTGTCAGTTAGCACCTCCTTCTCCTTTCTAGAGCCGTAGCTAGGCAACCCTCAGTCCTCTGGAAGAGCTAAAGTCAGGCGTTTGCGTTAGTGCCTCTGGCGGCGACCAGCGAGTGCTGCAGGCTTGTTTCAACGTTTTTACCCTCCCCTCTCTCCACCCCCTTTGCCCCCGCCCACCCCTCCGCGACTTCGGCTCCTCCCTCCTCTTCTCTCTCCCTCTCCTTCCTCCTCCGCCTCCTCAGCTCTTGGGCTAGAATATCTATGGGTCGAAACGTGATGCGATGAATTCGAGAGAGACCGAAACTGGGACGAGGAGTGCGGCGGAAGCGGCGGGACTCCCGGGCATGGGGGCTTCACCACAATAGAGGCAGCGCCCCCACCCGCCCCCGCCAACCCCTCCGAAGCGAGCCCCCCAAACCCCCTCGGGAAAAGGATGGCGGCGGCACCTACTCAGATCGAAGCCGGTGGGTAGCTGTGTCCAGAGGCTAAGGGGATGGGGGCTTAGCGCGATGGCTGTCAGTTTCTTTTGAAAAAGCTTCTATTTCTCTTCTTTACCTTCCTCTCAACCTCTTTTCCCCCCCTCTTCCTCAGAGCTGTATTACCTGATCGCTAGGTTCTTGCAGTCCGGACCCTGCAACAAATCCGCTCAGGTGAGAGGGAGAAGATGATCCGGGAGTCGTGGGGAATGGTTCCTGTGGGGGAAATTGAGGCAGCGGGGTGAGAGCAGTTGCGTTGAGGGTGAGGGAAAGGCCGGCCTTGACTAGTCCTACCGTCAGTGGCTGGGTTCTAAGTGGAAAAGGAGGAATGGGTTGGTGATTTGAGCTGCTCCTCATATCCGTGTTTCCCTTTTGCTCAGGTGCTAGTGCAGGAGCTCGAGGAGCATCAGGTAAGGAGCCCCTTCGGGAAGGGGTGGGGAAGGTTGGGGTGAGACTGTAGGAAGGGGAGGGCAAGTCCTAGGCGGAGGGCAGGCGCCAGGAGGGAGGCTTCTATATGGGCACCCATAGCTGTTATCACAAGGGTGAACCGGTTTCTTCTCTCAAAGGGGGCGGCCGATGCTGGGGTCTTAACTCGCCCCCTCTTTATGTCTTTGGGAGTCGGTTTTACAGGATATACCACCCCTCGGCCTTCCCCCCACCCCTCCACACACACACACCCTTCTACCTTTGAGGTAGTAGCTACTGGGACAAGAGAAATAAAGACACCAAGGGTCGAGGACCTGGGTCCAGTTGATGGGGAGTGGAGGCTTCGCCTTCATCGTTTGCCCCCCCTCCCCCTTTCTTTTCCTCTGGCCCCCAGCTGATTCCGCGCCGCTTAGACTGGGAGGGGAAAGAGCACCGAAGAAGCTTCGAGGATCTGGTGAGTAAAGTTTTCATTTCAACTTAATCCAACTCTTTCTCCACTCCCTCCCCACCTTGTACCCCCAACCCTCCCCTGACCCCTCATCCTACGGCGCTCCAGAGCTTGTTGCCTAGCCTAAGGACGACTGCCCCTTCCCCCTCCCCCGCGAGTCGGAGAAAAGGGTACCTAGCCTTCCCTTCAGCCTCGCTTGTTTCTACCCCAAAACTTTGAAGAATGTGAGTTGATTATTAGAGATGCCCTGTTGTGGATTATGAATGTTACAAACATCAGGGAAGGCCCATTGTAGGGGGAAAAGGGAGAGAAACCAGGGGGTTATCTTGGGGCACGTACCAAGGACTGACGCTAGCCAATGACAGCGTTGGTAACAGCCCGGAGTTCCGGATTAGTGGAAGAAAACTGGTTTCTGGTTGGTCCTGGCTTGAAATACGGGAACTGAGGCCAGGCTTGGTCTTTTTTTTTTTTTTTTTTTTTGAGGGGGGAGAAGGGGCTCAGAAGGGGAGTTGACGGACCCTGGACTAGGAGAAACGACACAATTAAAAATAATAAGGAGCATCGAGTGATTCCAAAATTTGCCGGTTTTAGATAATAGGCTACCGAATAAAAAGCATATCGTTGTATATCTCAGATCATAGAAAATAGCTCATTAAATCTTCAGTAAATCACATTTATACAGATGCATTTTCACGAAATAAAAACTGTGGATTATGACCTTTTTGAGAATTGGTGAAATATGATTTTGGGATTACAAGGAGATAACAATGGGCATATTTAAAAATATACTCTATATTAAAGGACCAAAGGCATTGAATTGACTGTTGTATCTCCTACAAATACAGTACCTACTGTAAATGCACCTTCTGTTCAGCATTGACACAAAAACATGGTCCTTTTTATTTTGGAGAGGAAGTTCTGTATTAATCATATGCATAGTGAATTGTAAGGTAATGAAACAAGAAAGGGGTGCTGTTACTGAAATCTAAATTCAGCTATCTTTCCATCAAATAAGATCCAAATGAGGAAAATCTGGCAAAGTTAAAGAAAGTTGGAGCATTAAATATAAACAAGATGGTTTAAAATATGCTTTTAATAGAACAATATTAAATTACTTGTTTATTTTGATATTTCTTTGTTTTGCAAGTGAGTTCATGTTATTAATTATTATACAGTCTACTCATTAAATATTTTTTTTTATTTTGCAAATTACCAAAGGTGATATAAGAATCATTACAAGGGTAAACTAGACATCTGTACTATTAATGGTAATAATTTCTCAGCAGTATAAAATTATTTTTGAAAAACTATGTATTATCAGGTTATTTATAGTCAGGCTCTTTGTTGGACTTAAGTTCTGCCTGTCCATCAAAAGGCAAAAACAACAGTGCCTACTAATATATGTTTTAACATATAATTACCAATACTGCTTTAAAAACAGTTTTAAAGTTGAAGTATATTGAAAATGTTTTTCTTTACCTTTATGCCTCTTACAGTCTGTATGTGTATACAGGTTAGTCTTTTTTAAGCAAGTGGAAAAGGAGACTTAAAAAGATTTTTTAAAAAATTAACTTGATGGGATATTTAAGTAAAAAAGTCGGCTTACTAGATATTTCCTTTTGTTTATATTGTAAAGGCAAAGTTTTACATAATTGTAACCAATGTTCATTTCATGCTTTATATTTCTCTGTATATTTTATGCTTTATATTTTTTGCACATACTTGTGTAATTAAATAGTCATCATTTTTTTAATGGTAAGAGAAAATTCAGTTGTATTTAAGATGTTATATTTTGATCCCATCTTCCAGTTGAGCATTTGTTGCTTCCACTTTTTGAACCCATCTTCCAGTTGAGCATTTGTTGCTTCTACTTTTTCACTTATGTTTTTTCCTGGCTGTTTTTTTTTCTGCACCCTGCTTCCCTTGAGTTATTTTCTTAGACTTTAAAGTGGATTTATCAGGTCAAGGGGCTTATCAGTTTAAAATGCTTTTGTCATATGTTATAAGATTAATCTACAGAAGACAGTAACTGTACTAATTTTTAATGTCCACTTCTAGCAACTTAATGTGAGTTTTCATTATGATTTTTTAGTCTTTTGGTGGCTTTAATAGGTGATAATGGACCCTAGTTGATTTAAATGACCTTATTTTTAGTATGAGTGAGGCTTAACCTTTAACCAATTATTTTGAATTCTTGTTAACCCATTTATAAAGGATATACTTTAACCTTGATTTTTTTTTACATTTTGTATTTTTTATTTACTGATTCTTTTTTATTTTAATATTTCCTTATGCTTTTTTTTTCTGTGTTAGGGATTGATTGCCAGGACCTTGCACAAGCTAAGCAAGTGTTCTACCATTTGAGCTACTCTACCAGCCCTTCTTTATACATTGTTTTTTCTGTACTAGGCATTGAACCTGGGGGCTCATACATGCTAGGAAAGCACTGAGATACATCTCTAGCCCTTTTTGCATTTGAGACAGTTTGTCCAGGCTGACCTGGAACTTGTAATACTCCTACCTCAACTTCCCTAGTAGCTACAATTATATGTGTCCTTTACCACACCTACTCTCCTTATACATTGTTAAAAATTTATATACACAGATAATTTTGCTATTATTATTTGAACATTATGTATACTTTTTGTGTTTCATGTAATTTGTATATCATGCTTTTAGATATTTTTTCATACTTAGATGCAGATTTTCAAGGGATATTACTTTTTGATATTCTGTCTTAAATCTGTTCTCTACCTGTGAATTTCTTTGTAAAGAAATAAGGGGCAGGGTTGAGTGAGAATTTGAACAGAAGGAACAGAAGTACAGTGGCTAAGAACCGTGTGTGCATTATTAATTGCTAGATTCATCAGTTGTAGATTAAAATTAGTACATATCTGACCTCTAAATTTGAGTGGCTTAATTGTGCAAAAGATGGATTATTTTTTCTTGGTAAATATTTTTAAAAGTGCCGTTATTAGAGCAATGCATTTGTGGAGTGTGGTCTTTGATTTAGCTACATGTTTTGTATTGAAATTTAGGGCTCAGTATTAATAAATAGCATAATTTTGATATATATGGCTCATTAAATTATATAGCAATACTTCAAACTCAAGGAATACTTGGGTATGAAAAGGAAAGAATAAAAATTCATAATGAAGTGGTGAAAGATTGTAAACAGGGATATCAACATTTGATCAGAATTGTATAACTATATGTACTTCATATATAAAACAAAAACCTTGCCTGTCTGTTCATATTATATACTTTGAATTCATTGCAGTCTTAGCTTGATTAATCCAGAAAACTATTAAGGAAAGGATAAATTTTGCATCTTCAACACTAAATTACTACTTTTACTATTACCTCTCCCAGGGGAGCCCCCCACTTTTTTAAAAAAAATTCATTTGATGCATTTTTTACTCCTAATTTGGAATAAAAGGGAAGGTAATTTTTTGTTAAAGTTACCAGTAGGAATGTATTGACATATCTAGATCAGAATTACCTTTAAAAAAATGAGTCTGTACATAAAATGTTTGGAAGTTCATATTGAACTAAGTTTTGTGAATATGGCATTCAAAATAAAGCAATCTAAACTAGTTTTCCAGAATTTTAAGTAACGGTGGAGAGTTTTGAAATTGTGATTGTGTCTGAAGTTTGATTTGGGCATTTTTCCTTATTTTCTGTTTTCTAGTTGTCTGTTATTGACAATAGATTTGCTGCTCGCAATTTATCTTAAGGTTATAATTTAAATAATTGCAAATGTCCTTTCATTTTTGGTGATCCTGGTGAATTGTTGGCATCAAGGATGTGTCTGTCTGTCTGTGTGTTGTGTATCTTTAAATAGTTTTTGTTAATATTAAATTTTATATATTGAAATTATGGTTTAGAAGCTTTTAATAAGACATGGCTTAATATTTTTGAGCCATTTTAAGAGTCTTCCCATCATAAGACTTAGCCAAAGATATAATTATCTTCAGGTGTGTTTCATATTTTTACATTTGTTCAAGATTTTTATCTATAAAATTGAAAGCACTAGTTAGTGCTTACATTTGAAGTGACATAGATTTTACTACCTTCATTTTATATACAAAAGACTTGAAGTAATTTAATGGTATTTAAAAAAATCTTTCATCAAGATTATAAGTTCATTAATATCTTTAAAAGAATACATGCATCTATGATGATGAATGTTACTAGAATTTGCATCTGCATATAAAACATTCAAGTTTAAAAGTGTTTTCACATTATATCAATTGATTCTCACCAACTAATTTAAAACATTATTTGAGTTCCTGACATACCTGTATTCTTTCCTTACCTAACCTAGCTGTTGTTCTCCAATTACTAGTTAATAGTTTGAATTGTCTATTATAACTGAATGACACTTCAATTCTACTAGCATAGTCACTGCATCTCTTAGTATTGAAGAAGTTTACATATGTGTGATTTATTAACTGCCATTTGGACACACAGCCATAGTTTGGAAGAACAGAATTTTTCATGAGAAACCAAAATCCATGTGCTGCTTAAGCCCAGTGCAGCATAGCGTGCATATGATGCTTATAGGTTTTATGGCAGAGAACAATTAATATGTGGAAACCAGGATTCCTGACTCCTGACTTACTGAGTCAGGTATAGACTCTTTTGCTCTCCAAACTTTTTATCTGTAGCTATTTTTCTGGGTTGATTCTTGGCTTTTCACATTTGGGTTCTAGAAAACACTTTGTGTTTGTGTGTGTGTGTATTACTGGTATTGAACCTAGAGGCATTCTACTACCAAACTACTCTACTTCCCAGACCTTTGTATATATGTATGTATGTATGTGTGTATTTATTTACATTTTGAGAAAGGGTCTTGCTAACTTTCTGAGCTTGGCCTTGAATTTGTCATCTTCCTGACTCAGCCTCCTGAATAGCTGGTATCACAGGCTTGTGCCACTGTGCTTGGCTAGGAAACACACTTTTCAGTGATTAAAATTCTGGAAGATTAGGAAATTTGTTATCTCAGTACAAATGAGATGATATTATAAAAGTAAAGAGAACTGCTGTTAGGTAAGAATTTGGATTCTGTAAATTTGCCTTACAAAATTTTTTTTCCTGTGATCATTGTTCTCAAAATTGAATATTGGTATGCTTTAGTGTGTTTGTGTGTGTTTTCATTTTTTGTGGTACCAAGGATTGAACCCAGGGATGTTCTTGCTCTACCACTTAGGTACATTCCTAACCTCCCCCAACCCCATTTTGAGACATGATATCCCTAAGTTGCATGGGCTGGCCTTGAACATGTGATCTTCCTGTCTCAGCCTCCTAATTACAAGTGTGCACTATTATGTTGCTACTTCTTAAAATTTGGTCAGAGTGGCTGGATGGCAATGCATGGAAATCTGGGCAACTGTAACCCCAGAATTTGTATTTTTCTAATTTTCCAAATATTATATAAGGGATATATAAAACAATACTATATAAAAGAGTATTTAAAACATGAGCTTCAGAATTGAATGCCAAATTAGTGTTTTGAAGTGTGTGTTAGCAGAAAAAAATGAGTTAGATCAGTGTGGTGGTGCACACTTGTGGTCTCAGTGACTTGGGAGACTGAAACAGGAGAATTGCAGGTTCCAGGTGAACCTCAGGTGCTTGGTAAGACACTGTCTCAAAAAAAAAAAATCAAAATGACTGGGGATGTATCTTGGTGATAAAGCACCTCAAGGTTCAATCCCCTGTATCAAAAAGAAAGAACATATGTCAAATGATATTTAGTATTATTCACATTTTATGCCATAAAAAACAATTCAATATGACATTGATATAGTATTCACTCTTAGGAAGTAGAAGATATCTTGTCTGAGTCTTTCAGATATCTTATTTCAGAGATTCTCATCCCTTCTCATTGAACTTATTTTCTATATATTATTTATAATTATTGTATTTTAAGTTATCTTGCTTAAGGTGTTTTCTTATGCTGTTTAGTTTCTACCATGGTGGTAGTTAGCTGGCCCTCAATTATTATTTAATTTTCTTAACTTTTTAGAAGCATTTTTTATGTGTGCATATGTTTATGTGTGTGTGTGTGTGTATGTGTGTGTGTTTATACTTATGTGTATATAACTATGGGTGTATATATATATATATATATTTGTATGTAGATGTAATATCTATATATTATATGGACATGCCTATTTAAAGATATAATATCAGATTAATGTAGATATATATAAACACATAGTCATATATATATTTTATATATATATATATATATATATATATATATATATATATATATATATTTTATATACACACACACACACACACACACATATTCATATATGGTTTTGAACCTGGGGCCTTGCACATATTAAGCAAGCAATGAAGTCTATTCCCAGCCATTTAGTTTATTTTAATACAGAGTTTTGTTAAGTTGTCCAGACTGGTCTGGAACTTGCCATCCTCCTGAGTATCTGGAATTACAATTGTGTGCCACCATACCTTATTTCATGATACATATATTTTATATTTATTTAATCTGTTAACTGATGCTGAGGAGTTCTTTCATTGGACCTTTCTCTGCTGAGCAACTTCTAGAATTTAGGTAGTTCCTCTGTCCTAATCTTGATTTCATTTGCCCTCAGGGTTATACTTTTAGCACTTTGTTGAGAAGTACCTTACCCTAGAGAATATTTAAACCTAGGAGGGTGGCCCTGGCTTCCTGAGTGTACCTTTGTTTTTTGGTATTGAACCCAGGGGCACTTTACCATTGAGCTACTTCCCCAGCCCTTTTTATTATTTTTTTTAATTTGAGACAGGTTCTCCCTAAGTTGCTTAGGACCTTCCTAAGTTGCTGAGGCTGGCCTCAAAGCAATCCTTCTGTCTCAGCATCCTGAGCTGCTGGAATTTCAGGCTCCCATACCTGGCCCTGAGTAAATCTTAAAATTAATAAAAATAAAAAGTAAATTTATGGATAATAATTAACATTTTCAAAAGAAGGTCATGGGAAATATTAATACTTTGTAGCCCACCTTGCTAACCAGTGGTTTGTGCCTTCCCCATTTCTGCCCAGGTTTACTCTCTTCTTTCAAATTCAGTAAATATTAAAACACAACACTTTAAATTACAATGTAGGCATTTATGCGCGCGCGTGTGCGTGTGTGTATGTGTGTGTGTATTTTTTTTTTTTTTGAGAAGTGGGTCTCCCTTTATTTCCCAGGCAGTTCTCAAAATCATGGGCCCAAGTGGTTTTCCCACCTTATCTTCCTGACTAGCAGGAATAGGTGTATACCACCATGCCTGGCTATTTAGATATTTTAATTTTTTGGAAGATTATGTAGAAGAAAAGAAACTATGGTTAATTTTTTTTTGTTTAATTTTTTTTGTACAAGCATTTGTATTCTTTTCCTTCAAAATCAGATGGTACTCTGAAGGACATAATTTGTAATTTTTTATAACATTAGCAGAAAATACTTAAACATCGAGAAGATATTATATGTTAGTCACTGTGCAAAGGGTTTTGCTGGGTGGGGTTGTATTTCTCTTTGCCTGGAATGCTTGGTCCATACTCTTTGTCTGTCTTTTGAATTTTCACTTATCCTTCAAGTGTAGAATTGGACATGAACCCTTACCTTCAGGCAATATTAGCTATTGTACTTCGTTTCCTTAGCACTCTGTATTAACCTCGGCCCTTGCAGTTTTCATTTGTTTCTATTTACTAGTTTGTTTCCTTCACTTGGACTATGGGTTCCCTTAGGGCAGCAGTTGAATCTTCTTTTCCTTGCATCCCTTACATTTCAATTGTGAATGAATGAATGCAAGTGAATGCTTTTGTTTTTGTCTGAACCAAATCATATGAGGTAGTTGTCATTGCTTCCTTTTTTATAAATGAGGAAGCTCAGATTCAGAGAGGCTAAGTAACTTTGCCCAGGGTCACATAAGTAGAAATTGGGGATGCTGGAATTATTCACAACTAAGTCTTCTATATCACATTGTGAAAAACAGTAAAAGCTAGTAAATTTTAGAGCTTGAATAATCCAGCCTGACAGATTTCAAAGTAGCTTGCTTCTACCTATACTTCTATTAATATAGTTAAACCTATTTTTCAAAATCTGTTTTGTTTTTTATCCCTATTGATTTTAAGATTATGTGACTAACTTTCGTATGTCTCTTCCATCTTCCTTTGTAAAACTAATTTAAAAATACCAGATAAAGTGTTTCATTTTCCTTAAGCATACAATACCTGTTTGCTTCTTCATTTTACCTCTGTAGCCATAGTCTTAGTTAAAAACAAACATTTTTTTCTTATACTTTTAAGAGTTACTTGTTTGTATTATTTTTAAAAGCTTTGGTGCAAAAAATTATATCATTTTCACTTGAAAAATTATATTTTAGATGTAGTTCTTGGTGCAGGACTGTCCTTTCAAGATAGCTACCTATCTAGCACTTAGTGCTCAACGGGATTTCTCTTAACTAATTATGATATGCAGGATTATCTAGGATTTCAGGTCTTCTCGCTTGCCATAATGATTCTGAAGTGAATTCAGTCATTAGGTTTGCTCTCTAGGTCAGCCAGTCTTCTATCAAAAAGGTTTATAATTTAGGATTTTTTAGTTTTGCTTTCAATATATTCAGGTTTATAGTTTACATCTTTTTGAAGCCTTTTTGTCAGTTTCCAACTTTATAATTTTCAACTGTTAATATGAGTGGTAGAGAGAGGAGTGGGCAGAGTTCCAGATTCCTGTCCATTCATTGTGACATTTAAACAAACCACTTCACTTCTCTGTAACGTGGAGTTGGGTTGATTATACAAAATGTCCTTCCAATTCAAATATTCTATAATGCATTGGAGTTGTTTTATAGAGTAATACTTGTGTTATACTCTTAAACTTTGTTTTCAGAGAAGTTCCCAAAACACTCGAGAAGAGTTATTAGTCAGCCATTATATTCCCAAGATAAACATGTAGTTGAATGATTGAAATTAGGATGTTTGAGCTTTAATTGAAAAAATTGAAAAGAGTTGTTTATAATATTAAGCCATGAAAGAATATTTTAAGTACAGACTTTTTTTTTTTTTTGGTACTGGAGATTGAACTCTGGGGTGCTTTATGACTGAGTGAGCTATATCCCCAGTTCTTTTTTATTTGAGACAGAGTCTTGCTAATTTTCTGAGGTGGGCCTTGAATTTCTGATCACCTGCCTCAGTCTCCCAAGTAACTGGGATTACTAATGTGTGCTATCTTACCTGACTTAAGTAATACTTTTACAATTATATTTTGTGACATATTATTTTACATTTATATATATTTTAATGTAGAATTATAGAAAATCTTTTTTTTGGGGGGGGGATTGGGGATTGAATTCACTTGCCCTTAACCACTGAGCCACATCCCCAGCCCTTTTTTATATTTTATTGAGAGACAGGGTTTTGTTAAGTTGCTTAGAGTGCCGCTAAGTTCCTGAGGCTGGCTTTTAACTCACAGTCCTCCTGCCTCAGCCTCTTGAGCCACAGGAATTATAGGATGCACCACCATGCCTGGCTTATAAAAATTTTTGAAAAGTAACTATTCAGTATTCACAGTTCTTTTTTAAAAATATTTTTAGTTGTAGATGGACAAAATACCTTTGTTTTATTTATTCATTTTTATTTGGTGCTGAGGATTGAATCCAGTGCCTTACCCGTGCCAGTCAAGCACTCTCCCACTAAGCCACAGTAGAACCCCAGACTCTGTACACAGTTCTTATGTCTGAAAAGATCATCTTAAAATAACTCTATTTTTATTAAGAAATAAATGGATTCCAGTAAACATTAACTACCACTTCTAAAACCCCAAATTTGATTTGGAAGGAACATTGTAAGAACTGCATTGATAAAGTCTGGAAGCATGCCAGTGTTTAAGGAGAAGTTAGTATGCTTAAAGTCAAAATATTGTTATTGCCATTCTTTTCGTAGACTCTGTATTTCTTTAGTACTACCAATAATGACATTTTTATTGATTTTACAGAAAAGTTGTTTTTGAGACTGCTTAGAAATTCAACAGTTCTCTGTCGTGTAAATATCAAACTTGTGAAATTTATTTGCTGGTTTATCATACAAATAAAGTTCTAATTAGAGAAACTGAGGATATGGCCAAATGCTACAGTGCTCACCTAGCATGTACAAGGTTCTGTATTTGATCCCCAGTCTGTGTACACACACATAAACACAAAGATTGCTATATATGTTGTATTTATATGGTATTTAGTTAAGCTTTTGTATAACAAGTTTTATATAACTGTTGAGTTGGTCAGGGGATGAAAAAAAGAAAATTGTCAATAAAAGATATCTAGTAGCATCCTGTATAAAGCCCTGGTATAGCATTTACTTGATCAAAAAATAATGGCTGATATCAGAAGCCTGGTTTTTCTAAGACAGTATTGGGAAAAGCATAGCTGTTATAAATAGTAATATGCAGTACCTTAAAGCTGTTTTCCCCATTCAGAAACTGTATATATTTTAATATTACTAACTATATATGTATGCACATGATAGGAAAAGCCCTATATTGTGTTAAGTTTTGAGAAATAATTGAAAGATTTTGTTTGATACTTTGTCTCAACCCATAAGCTAAAACTAGTAGATGTAACCTCGTTGCTATTCTTCCTGAGCTTTATGACAGTTGCTTGGGCCCTACCTATTTTAGTAATTTTTTTTTTCCTTGAGGAGCTTATGAGTGATATTTTACAAAAGGAAATAACTTCAAAAAATAATAATCTTAATAGAATCACTTATATTCCCAGAATTCTGAATACATATATTCTAGTTCTTTAACCTATATTTCCTAAGACAAAAAAGGCACTGAAATTTTTCCCTTAGAAATTCTTATAACATTGATTATAGGTAGACTTTACTTTGATATTCATTCATTCATTGATTTGTTCAACAAATATGTATTCTTTATGCAAGGGACTTTCTCAGTACTAGGAATATGGCAGTGAACAAAAGACAAAATATCTTTTCTCACAGTGATCACCAGTGATGATTTATAAAATTTTTCTTTTGTGTTTTACTGTTCTTGACCTGTTAATGTATGTCCTTTGCAATATATATATGAAGTACATATAAAAAATGGCATTCTAGCCAGAAGTGGACCTATGTCAACATGAGAGTATGGATGCTCTTTGTAGCTAACAATCTTATTTTCTGTTTACTGTTTTCATAATTAGGTATTTATGAAACCTTTCAAGGATTTGAGCATTAGCTTAGATTTAAAAATTGTTTCTTTATTGATTAGTTCCTATTTTATGTGTTTGCTCATGTTCTGACATTTACTTGCAATTAAAAAAAATTGAGTCTAAGTTACAAGTCATGTTCGTTACGTGGATTCTTTTTCTAGAGTGTGGTATTTATAAAATCATTAATTAGATTCCCTTTTAGAAACAAATGAACTTACGTAGGAAAACTAATTCTACTTTATTGTATAAATGTGTTACCTTAATTATAAAGGGACTTGGGTGAGATTTGATGCAAGTAATATCTTTCATTTTTGTTCTTATCATTTGTATAGAATCCAGCGTTTCTAATTCTTGATAAGTTCAATATCAGTACTGAGTAAATCAAGTAACAGTGTTTACACATTGCTTTTCTTTGGCATGGATACTTTTGCTGCTTTGTAACACATATTTTGTGAAAGTAACAGCTAAGCATATAAGTTTATACAGATATATTAAAGTAAGTTAGAGTGCCATCTCATTTAAATGTTGTCATATCAGTCTTTTTTTAAAAGAATTTAACATTTATTTTTTTCATTTGTTTTTATGTGGTGCTGAGGATCAAATCCAGTGCCTCACCCATGCTAGGCAAGTGCTCTACCACTGAGCCACAACCCCAGCCCTGTCATATCATTTAAATGTGCTTATTTTGTGGCTGTTTTCTTAATTTAGTTCAAGCACTAAATGTTTAAAATTTTATTTTACTCATTTCATATTTAAAACCATACTTTGCTCCATGATGGAAATGGTAAGAGACTCAATTAATGTTTGTAAGCCAAAAATGTTATGTTTTTCCTCTTGTGTTTAATTTCTCTGTTTTAGGTGGCAGCCAATGCACACATTCCTCCAGACTACCTCCTTAAAATTTGTGAGCGGATTGGTCCCTTACTAGATAAGGAGATCCCTCAGAGTGTTCCTGGGGTACAAACATTACTAGGTGTTGGTCGGCAGTCTCTGTTACGGGATGCCAAAGGTAAGATTTTCATATATTAGAACTTTGTTATTAGAGGAAGGAGTAAAGAGAATAAATGTTCTCTTGTTTTTGATAAATACTCATTTTCTTCTAGATTTTGTTATCTTGTCCATATTGTTTTTACTTTCTTAGTGTACAAGTAAATTTTTAGAGGTCTATAAAGAAACCCTTTGTGTCAATCTGAATATTAGAGAAAAAGAATATAAAATAAAGTATGTTGATACCCAATTCAGGTCTTCATAATTTATATACAAACAGATACAAAAATTGTGGTATATATGTGTATAAAGAATTGTAATGCAAAAAAAAGTACATGTATAAAGGCAAAAAAAATGAATATCGTTACCTTAGATTAAGTAGAGGAAAGTGAAAGGAGGGGAAGGCAGGGGATGTGGGGATAAGAAAAATAGTAGAATGAAACAGACATTATTACTTTATGTATATATGTGACTGTATGACCAGTATGATTCTATGATATGTATACTCAGAAAAATGAGAAATTATATTCCATCTATGTATGATATATCAAAGTATATAAATGCATTCTTCTGTCATGTATAACTAATTAAAACAAATAAAAAAATTAAAAAAAGAAGAAGAAAAGTACCCCCTCTCAAAAAAAAAAAAGAATATAAAACCCCTTTATAATTTTGAAATAGAAATCTCAAAGGTTACTGCTGTGATTACAATAGTATAAATGTTTAAAAATTATTTTCTTATTTTATAATGTTTTTCTCTTTATTAGTCTTAATAATATAGTCTAATCTTATTGTTCATTTCATGACAAATAAATGAATATTAGATGTAAATTTTTCATAATTGAAAATATTTAAACCAAAAATATTAATCACTGGTGACTGTCAAATACTGGTTTCTCTATTTTGCTATTTTTCAGTTTTTATAGACTTTTTTCCAACATGGAACCCCCAAATGTAAAACATATAAAGTGGAATTTTCTAATATAAAAATGTGAAATTAGCCTGACATGGTGATGAATGCCTATGAGCCCAGTCATATGGGACGATGAAGCAGGTGGATCACAAGTTTAATCTAACCTGGCAACTTAGCAAGACCTATTGTAAAAATTAAAATAAATAAATAAGATAAATATGAACTGGGGATGTAGCTCAGTGGTAAAGTCAAATCCTGGGTTAAATCCTAGTACCAAAAAAAAAAAGTAAAACTGGGCATTAAGAATACCTCTTAGAATAATAAATACTTCTGGGCAAGCAACCAGTTTATTTGTATGTATTGTTTTATTAGCATACTGTTTTTAAAGATCTAGTTCGTTAAGATAGTTACATGGTTGTGGCTCAGCGGTAGAGCGCTTGCCTAGCATGTGCAAGGCTCTGAGTTTGATCCTCAGCACCACATAAAAATAAATAAATAAATTAAAGGTATTGTGTCCAACTACAACTAAAAAATAAATATTTTAAAAAAGAGATAGTTGCATAAATGATGCCAGATTTTATTTTATTTTGGTACCAGGGTCACTTGACCATTGAGCCATATCCTCCACCACTTTTTATTTTTTATGTTGAGACAGGATCTCCCTAAGTTTTGCTAAGTTGTTGAAGCTGGCTTTGAACTTGAGGTCCTCCTGCTTCATCCTCCCAACCTGCTGGGATTATAGTCATTCACCAACGTACTTGGCTGATGCAGATTTTAAGCATCTCATTTTATAATTGCAATTCTTTCATTGAGTTAATTTGGAAGCTTTTAAGAGTACTCATATATTTTTGTTTCTCAGTCTAATTATTAGGAATATTTAGATTTTTTTCAAATTTTTAACATAAACTTAAGAGACAAAAATGATGACTATTTATAGTTAGTATTCATCTGATATGCTGTGTTACCTCTTATGGCACAACCTGTAAGTACTCAATAATATGAGCTTGCACAACGTGTAAGTGTGCCTGAATTTTCTGTGGAAAATTTGTACGAAGATTTGATCAGATCTTTGCTTATACAGTGTCATGAGTAGGCACGTATAAGCCTAAAGATCAAGAAGAAAAATGTAAACCAAATTTTTTTTCATCTGCGACACAGTTGCATAAGATTTAAATGTACATAAAAGAAGTTTTAGTTTGAAAGAAATGCAGAAATACAATATCCTGGGATTATTATGTGAAGGTATTGTGTTTACTAGTTATGATTTAGTTTAAGAAATGTTTAAATATATGAATACCATTTTGTTGTGGCTTTAATAGGGCAACATATATTCCAAGAAATGAAATTGAAATCAGATATGTGCCTCAGAGGCACAAAGGAAAAGAAAAATACTGCTGTATTCCTTGACTAACTTTTAGTCTTTTTACACAGACTGTAAGAGTACACTATGGAATGGGTCTGCTTTTGCAGCTCTACATAGAGGCAGACCTCCAGAACTACCTGTAAATTATGTGAAACCTCCAAATGTGGGTGAGTAATTATCCCCTTGAGTTATAAACATGTTCTTGATTCATTCTTTCTTGAACTTATTAGAAAGGCAAAAATGTTTATAAAAATTAAATTTGAAGTATAAATAAACTGGTTATGTTTCTAAGGAGTTTGTTAGTCTGGAATTTAAATCATTTTTAGTTAAAACAAAATATAACCATGTTTTTGTTTTTTTTTGTAAAAGGTAACTTTTTTTCATTTCATTTCTTTCTTGGCAAAAACATTTCTTTTAAAAAATATAGTACAGATGTTTTTATCCCTGTGATTGTCTGTGTGCTGGATTTCCCAGAAGTTTTTACTTTTCCCAAAAGTTTCCCAAAACTTATCCCTTCTGATTGCTTTCACAAGGAAACAAAAGTGTATTCTGCTTATATCTGTTTGCCAAACTTGTAATGATGTTTATGTGTCTTATTAAGAAAAAAAGTCACTCTTCCCAGTTCTACTTTACTTCAATTTACATCTCCCATTCAAATTACTATTGGGACATCTCTGGCCAGAACATTTTGAAGAAATAGTTGTGGTTCCCAAGGAGATTTAGGCACAAAATCATTTATATGATTAGCTCTCACAACACATTTGCCAAACAAGGTGTTGGATGAACTGCCATTCTGTTTCTCTGTTTTCTCCCTCTTCAAAAATTATATAGTTTTTATAGTGCATAGTGTTATAGAGTATGTATTAAAATTTTAAAGGACTGAATTTCAGATTGAAAAATCAGAGTACTTTTTTTTAAGCTGGCGTGGTGGTGCATGACTGTAATGCCAGCTATTCTAGAGACTGAGGCAGGAAGATCACAAGTTTTAATTCAGCCTGGACAACTTAGTTGAGACCCTGTCAGGAAATAAGAAATAAAAAGTACTGGGGATGTAGCCCACTGGTAAAGTGTACAGGTTTCAATGCCTGGTATAAAGAAAAAAAAATAGAATACTTTTTTACAAAAGGATACTATTATATACAATAAGTTTATAAGAATGTATTTACCTCCAGACATTAAATAAGTTAGTGTTAGAAATTATTTTAAAATAAATTTAGACCACAGCTGGGCATGGTGGTGCATGCCTGTAATCTCAGCAACCCTGGGGGTTGAGACAGAAGGATTATGAGTTCAAGGCCAGCTTCAGTGACTTAGCAAGACCCTGATTCTAAACAAACAAACAAATAAATAAATAAGGCTAGAAATGTGGCTTACTGGTAAAGTGATCCTGGATTAAATCCCCAGTACCAAAAAACAAATAAATAAGTAAAATAAATAAAACTATTTAAATCAGGTGTGGTAATGCACACCTATAATTCCAGTGACTTGGGAGGCTAAGGCAGGAGGGCAGCAAAAGTATAAGGCCAGCCCGAGCAAGTTGGTAAGACCCTGTCTCAAAAACAAAATAAAATAAAACAAAACAAAAACAAACAACCCCCCCCCCCCCACAAAACAAAAAACGGACTGGGATTGTAGCTTAGAGGGAATGCACTCCAGGGTTCAGTACCCCGCCTAGTACCCCCACAAAAAAGATATTTATGCAAATTCATTGGTTAAAGAACACTCACAAGACATATTAAGGGAAATTTGATACTTTCAATTGTACCGCTAGCAATAGTTTTTAATAGTCAATGTTAGTTGGCAAAATATATTACTGGGTTGGGTTTAATTGGATGTAACATTGCTAACATTTTTTTTTCACTTTAAAGGGTACTTTGTTTACCTCACCAGAATTCTTCAATGTGCACTTTCCCTTAAACCACTTAAAACTTCATAATTTATTGCACTGAATTGAGACAATTTCCATCTATTTATTTTTGCTAACAATATATATTTTTAGCCATACTATTCAATGTTATTTTTCCTAGTGTGTTATACTTCTTTAGTGGTCACATGTGAAGAGCAGAAGAGCAGACTTAAAAGTATTTTCAGGCTTTTAAAATCTTCTCTAACCTTCCATCTTGTTTCCTTTTTCTTTTTTAAAAATATCTTTAGTTGTAGATGGACACAATATCTTTATTTTGTTCATGTAGTTTTATATGGTGCTGGGGATCAAACTCAGTGGCTCACATGTGCTAGGCAAGTGTTCTACCACTGAACTACAACCAGCAGCTCCTCCTTTTTCTTTTAACTAAGCATGCTCTTTCAAATTTATGCTGGTTTTGTATAGTAAGATTTTTACACTGACTTGAATCAGTTTGTTATACTTTTAGTAATTGCTTAGGAATTGTTGTATTCCTGGTATTGCTCTCAAATTCTTAAAATCTGCTATGTTATTTGGGAAGGGCTTTTAGAATAGAGGTAATTCAAGGTAGTACATAGTAGTGAACCATACCTAAGTTTAAGAGAATTGGAATGCAGAGTCTGATTGAAAACTCAGAGGATTAAAAAAAAAAACCCTCAGGATTACTAAGATAGTAATCAAGATAAATATGAAATTTGCTTTTGACTTTGTGATTTGAGGCAGGTTTTTTATTGTGGGTTACAGTCTACACAGAACTTAATTAGGTAGGTAAGTCTTATAATAAAAGTTTTATCAAAGAATCTTAGAACTAGAGAAAACTATACCAACATTTTGTTGAAAAACAGGGTTCAGGGGCTGGGGATATGGCTCAAGCCGTAGCGCTCTCGTCTGGAATGCGTGCGGCCCAGGTTCGATCCTCAGCACCACATACAAACAAAGATGTTGTGTCCGCTGAAAACTAAAAAATAAAATATTAAAATTCTCTCACTCTCTCTAAAAAAAAAAAAAGAAAAACAGGGTTCAATGAAGTGAGTTTTACAATAATAGGAAAATATTGAATAAATATAGGAATACTTTGCCTTTTCATATGCTAAATTATATTGTTATTCACGTTATGGGTACCATAACTCAAGTAATTTGATCTTGGAAACCTTCCCCCAGAATAACTGAAGATTCCGAATGTTTAGGAACATTCTGATTTAGGAAACTGTTGGTAAACCCTTCTGTTTATAGCAGGGAAGCCTAAAGCCAAGAGTAGTCATGTAATTGGAATAAGATATATTGCTTGCTTTCAAATCTACTTCTATTTTTATATCATGTTCATGCTCAGATGGTACTATACTTTCTTGCTCTAATATATCCATACTTACAGATCTATAAAGGTAGAGGTTTGGGTGTATTGAACTCATTCATTTTTTAATTGATTGATTGATTAGTACAGGGAATTCCAGGGGTGTGAGCCACATCCTCAGACCTTTTATAAACATTTATTTTTATTTTGAGACAAGATCTTACTAAGTTGCTTAGGGCTGACCTCAGACTTGCAGTCCTCTTGCTTCAACCTCCCAAGTTGCTGGGATTATGCATATAACACCTTGCCCAGCTTACTTTTATTTTTTAAAGTCAAGTATATTAAGGTATAATTAATAAAATTCTCCCTTGTTAAGTGGGTAGTTCAAGGAGTTTTTGCAATGTATACATTTGTATGAACACTGACACACGAAAAATACAGAATATTACTATCACTTCCTTAATATCCTTCCCACAAATTCTGAAAATCATTAATCTTTTTTTTTTCTGTGACAGTATTTCACCTTATTTAGAATGTCTTCTAAGTTAAATTGTATAGAATATAATCTTTTTGTTAGTCTGATTTCATATGAACCAGTGCTTTTAAGATTCATGCATGCAATTTCATTTATCAATAGTTTGATCCTTATTACAAAATAATATTCCATTGTTTGGATATATTGTTATCTGTTCATTTTTCAGTTGATGGACATTCACATTGTTTTTACATTTTGGCTATTATGAATAAAGCTACTCCTAACATTATTGTGCAGATCTTTTCATGAATTCTGGGGCATGAATATCTAAGTAGTAGAAATTTTAGATTATATGGTGAGTACAGGTTTAGCTTTGTAAGAAACTGCCAAACTGAACAGTGGCTGTCCTGTTCTGTGTTCCCACTAACAATATATGAGATTTCCAGTTGCTTCATATTCTCACTACCTTCTGATACTGTCAGTTGTTATCTTATTATGTGTATATTTGCCAATCTGTGTGTCTTCTTTAGTGAGGTGTTTTAGTCAGCTTTTTTGCTGCTGTGACCAAAAGACCAGACAATAACAATTTTAAGGAGGAAAAGTTTATTTTAGGGCTCACAGTTCAAGAATTCTTAATCCATGGACAGCCCACTCCATTCCTTGGGGCCTGATGTGAGGCAGAACATCATGATTACAGTGTGTAATAGAGGAAAGCAACTGGGAACTTGGCACCAGGAAGGAGAGAGAGAGTTCTCTCACCAAGGATAAAATATAAGACACATCCCCCAATGACCTACCTCCTCTTATCATACCCTGTCTACAGTCACCACTCTGTTGATCCCTGTCAGGGGATTAATGCACTGATTAAGACTCTTATATCCCAGTCATTTCACTCTAAACTTTCTTGCATTGGCTCACACATTAACTTTTGTGGGACACTTCATATCTGAATCATAACATGAAGTACTTGTTTATATCTTTTAAACCCCTTATTCTTTTGCATTAATGGGGATGAACCTAGCGCCTCCAGCATAAGCATGATAGGCAAAAACAAAGGTATATCCCTAGCTCTTTAAAACAAATTGAGACAAGGGTCTCACTGTTATCATGGCTGTCCTTCAACCTGTGATCCTCTTGCTTCAGTCTCCCAAGTAGCTAAGATTATAGGTGTGCACCAACAGGCCTGCTGCTTTTTGCCTATTTTTTTAAAAAAAATTGATTTATTTTTCTTATTGTTGGGTTTGGAGTTTTAAAATACAGTTTGTGTACAAGTTCTTTGTATTTTGCATATATTTTGTCCCAGCTATGGCTGTCTTGGTTTTTATTTTAGCGTACTGGGGATTAAATTGGGGCAGTTTATCACTGAGCTATATCACCAGCACTTTTTTTATTTTTATTTTTTGGATAGCAGGGATCGAACTTGGGGGCATTTGACCACAGAGTGACATCTCCATCCCTGTTTTGTACATTATTTGGAGACAGGTCTCACTGAGTTGCTTAGCATTTTGCTTTTGCTGAGTCTGGCTTTGAACTTGTGATCCTCCTGCTTCAGCCTCCTGAGCTGCTGGGATTACATGTGTGTATCACTGTGCGGAACTGTCTTTACATTTTTTTTTTTTAAAGAGAGAAAGAGAGAGAGAGAGAGAGAGAGAGAGATTGAGATTTTTTAATATTTATTTTTTAGTTTTCGGTGGACACAACATCTTTATTTTAAATATTTTTATGTGGTGCGGAGGATTGAACCCAGTGCCCCGCGCATGCCAGGTGAGCGCATTACTGCTTGAGCCACATCCCTAGCCCCCTGTATTTACATTTTTAACTGTCTTTAAATGAAGAAGTTTTTTATGAAGTCCTGTTTATAAATTTTATCATAAAATGTATGCTTTTGGTGTCCTAGGAAATCTTTGCCTAACACAGGATAACAAGGATTTTATCTTATATATTCTTTTAGAAGTTTTGTTTTAAATTTGGATTTTTGGTACTTTTTGAGTTAATTTTTATATTAGATTTATGGTTTAGGTGAGTTCATTTTTTTGCGTGTGGATATGCAAATGTGTTAGAACCATTTGTGGAAAATACCATTCTTTCCCCTTGCCAAGGATTACCTTGCCGCGTGATAGACCGTGTATGTATTGCCTATTTCTGCACTTTATCCTATGTGAGTTTCCTAACTTTGGTCTCATTTTAAAAAATGTTTTGACTTTTTTTTTTTGTACTGGGGATTGAACTCAGGGACATTTAACCACTGAGCCACATCCCAGCCCTATTTTGTATTTTATTTAGAGACAGGGTCTCACTGAATTGCTTATTAGCACCTTGCTGTTGCTGTGGCTGGCTCCTGCCTTAGCCTCTTAAACCGCTGGGATTACAGGTGTGCACCACTGCACCAAGCTATGTTGAATTATTTATTCCAAAATTCCCATTCTCTGTGTGGTTAATCTGCCTGTTGTTTAGTAATTTAATGAAATGCAGGGGAGGGAGCCTGGAGAAAGAATTTGTGAGTTAATTCTTAGATCCCATTCTCCAAACTAACTATTGTAGTACTTTAAATATATGTGTGTGTGTGTGTGTGTGTGTGTGTATACATATATAGTTAAATATAAATTTATATATATTTATAAATAATATATTATTAAATTTATAATAAGTTATTATAAATATATAATTATTATAAATATACATATATTAAATTTATATATATTTATATTTATATTTACTTTTTCCAGGGGTGATTTTCTAAATTCCTCTAGGGCAACAACAAATATGCCTATAATATTTATTTTATTGCAGAATTAAGTTTTAATCATGCTATTTCATTATCTATATGCTTAACAGATCAAGTTGGTTTTGCATTGTGCCAAAGTTAATTCAGAGGAAGAATTCAGAGGAAGAAAACTGAACTAAATTTCAAAACAGTATTAATATCCAGTGCCACTCAAAGAAATTCTGAGCCATATGTAAATATCTGTAGTATTGTTTGAGGTCTTATACATCCACCACTAAGTTGTTTCTCCTTCTTTCTTTTAAAGAGTAGTATTTATTTTTGGAAAATTTCTGCAATTTGAAGTTAAGTTTTCATACAAATACAACTCTGTTGTTGTGCTAGGTTGTCAGTATAGAAGTAATTTTTAAAAGTTTGATTCATATCTATTTGTAGAACTAGTATTGTAGTTAATACTCATCATGGTAAAAGTTTCAGAATTTTTCCCAATTATCTAAATAGTTTTCAGAAAATTCCCTGTAGAAATGACAGCAGGATGACTTATTCATTTAATAAAAGTGATGTTACAACTAAAGAACAAATGTACATACTTATATTTCTAGACTGAGTCAAATGTATGATGTAATAAGACTCAATTTTTAAACTTTCCCCCCTTTTATCCTTAGTACAATTAACTTATAACACAGTCCTGTAATTTATAAAGTAACCCTTTATTTATACTGTATACACCTTAGGAAGCTTGCATCTAAACCAAATTAATATTTATGTGTTGCTGGTAAGCTTCTATTTAGTATTGACTCTTGACTTATTGGCCATTGTATGAATATGTGTCACATTTAATGGCAATTCTTTTGGAGGTGGGAACTCTGTTTCTTGTCTGTACATAAATGTGAAATGAAAGAAAGTAATCTCATTTGTACTTTTTAAAGTCTGGATGAGATGACTTGAGTTTCTGCCAGGAATAATTGTCATCCTCCCTCTCTAATTTTATGTAGTTATTATCCCTTACCAAAGGGTCACATTTCTGTCAGGTCTTGCATTTTCATTTTTTGTCTTCCTCCAGTTACTACCTCCTCCTTTTTGTACTCACATGATTGTGCACGAAACAAGTTGCTTCTAAAGTCATTACTCTTATGTATCTGGAGAAGAGCAAGGGATGGTTTTCACACCTGCAAGTAATTAAAATATAAACTCAGATTCTTTTGTATGTGCTGCATTGTGAGTGCTCACTGAATATTAAATGGATGGAAGTGCTATAATTACTTCCACATGGAAACTGAAATGTCCCTTTTAAATGTGATTGCTTTTAACTGAGTATTGAACCTAAAGCCTTGCTCATGCTAGGCAAGTGTTCTACTACTGACCTACATCCCTAACCTCTTTTAAATTTTTTTTTTCTTTGTTATACATGGACACATTATCTTTTTTGTTATTTTGTTTATTTTTATGTAGTGCTGAGTATCGAACCCGTGCCTCACATGTGCAAGGCAAGCACTCTGCCACTGAGCCACAACACCAGCACCCCCAACCTCTTTTTAAAATTTTATTTTGAGACAGGGGCTTGCTAAGTTTCTCAGACTCTCCTTGAATTTTTGATCCTCCTGTCTTAGCCTCCACGGTAGCTGGAATTACTGGCATTCAGTACCTTGGCTTGCTTTAAACAATATTATATGGTTGTATACAGCTGAATTTCCAGTCCCTTATATCTATTTCTGAAATCTATATTGTAGTAATATTTGGATTAACAATTTTAGTATGTTTACAGGAAAACATTTTATAGGTGGTTTATTTTCATCATATAAAATATAAAATATAATGAGAAAATAATTTCTTTGTTGAATGCTATTATGAACATATTTTTTCTTTTGTCATTATTCCATATCACTCTTTTGGTCTTTTCTTTTAATATATGCTAAAGTATTCTAAAATAATCTTTTTATATTTACTCTCTAAATGTAACTGAGTACTTTACAGAAATAGAACTTTATATTCATATTTCACAAAGGGAATCTGTAAAACTGCCAGGTTTGTTTAGTTGGAAGAAAAGGCAGTCTGAAATTTCTGTGCATAATTAAATCAGGTTGAAAGGTTGGAAGAGGATGAACATAAGATTTGAGATATTTATTATCCCCATTTTTACTAAGGGAATTTTGGAGAAAAATCTGAACAGAATTGGAAATAGGGTTTCTTTGCCATATCTCGTATTAGCCAAGTAATAACACATTCAACGACCATGAACTAGTAATCCTGTAGGATTCACTGTGTTATTTAAATTATACTGTGGATGGGTATTATGGGATGGGATTGACATCAGCCTTAAAAACTATAAAGCTTTACCTATGGATGGTTGAAATTTTAGAGACAATTTGATTCATAGTAACATTAAATACTGAAAGAAATAATTTTGCAGTTTTGTACATTTCCTGGAGTTTTAAGATTTTCTTTGAATTTGTTTTTATTTCTTGTCTGCTCTTTTATCTTTAATCTATGTTAATATTTTGTTGATAGAGCTTTTTTTTGAAAACTCAACTATGATTCACATCAAATATTGCAGATCTAGAACTGACATTGAATTTCTTTTTTTTCCTTTCTTTTTTATTTATTTTTACATACATGACAATAGTGGAGTACATTACATTCATAATTATCCATTCACAGCACAATTTTTTGTAACTGTATATAAAGTATGATCACACCACATTATACCATTACATGAGCTCTCTGATTTTTTTGCATACAATTCTTAATACACCTTTATACAATCATTTATCATATCTCTGTTTGTATATAAGGTATGTTGACACCAACTTCACATCTTCATACATGAATTTTGTATAATGATGATCCTATCCTTCCACCATCCTAGCTATTCCCCTTCTCCCTCCCTTTCCCTCCCACCTCTATTCCCTATCTAGAGATAATTTTCCTCCCATGCTCTCCCTCCCTACCCCACTTTGAGTCACCCTCCCCTTATATCACTGACATTGAATTTCATGAGTTAATTTCTAGTAGTGGTTTTTTTTTTAAATGCTATTTAGGTTGAAACCCAGGACATAACACATGCTAGGCAAATATTCTGCCACTGAGCTACACTTCCAGCCCAATGTTTTCAGTGGTTTTGGCAGACTATCTTTTTAGTTTTATTGTCCTTCCTATTTCATGGAGCTGTTAATGTTTATTTCATTTTAATCAATCGAGGTTGCACATATGCATCGTTTTCTTATTAAGATTAAAAAAATAAAGTACTAATGTTGACCCAGTGATCTTTTTGTAAAAGAGAGAATGCCAATCTAAAATTATTTGAGCCCTGCCTAAGTACAGCTTGTTTCCTGGGAATAAAATCTCTTTGTATTTGATGATTAGAATTTGATGGTAATGGGTGTGGTACAAGAAGCTTGATCTATACAGAGTAGTCATTTCTGTCCCAAACATATAAAACCTTAAAACTGCTATTTGGTCAGCAGTTAGTGTCTGAGCCTTGTGCTGTTTTTGATTCAGCCTTAAGCTTTTTTTGGAAGCATACTTCTCCCTGCTTCATTCCCCCATCACACCTCCACATTCCTCACTTGTATTTGAGATAGGATTGCAGGCACTATTTCTTATAAGTTCAACACTTTGTTACATTATTTTTAAGTTGGCCTAGAATATTCTAAAAACTTTTCTTTATCCTATAGGCAGTGTATTAGAATATTATTTTGGTAGTATTGTGCTTTCATTCCTCTCATAGACTGGAATATAGCAAAATTGTGTTGGGATTTTTCTGAATCGTTATTGGTAACAAGGCACTCTTTTATTTTTTAAAACATTTATTTATGTTTTAGTTGTGGTTGGACTCAATACCTTTACTTTATTTACTTATTTTTATGTGGTGCTGAGGATTGAACCCAGGGCCTCACACGTGCTAGGTGAGCACTCTACCACTGAGCCCCAGCCCTAACAAGGCACTTTGATTTTTTTGTTAAATATTTATTTTTTAATTATAGGTGGACACAATAACTTTATTTTATTTTATGTGGTGCTGACAATCAAACCCAGTGCCTCACCTATACCAGGTGAGCGCTCTGCCTCTGAGTCCCAGCCCCAGCCCAACAAGGCACTTTTAAACACAATGTGTTATATAAAGTTCAAAACACAATAGAATCTTAAATTTACCATGTGGCAAATGAAATGTGGCTTTTATTTATATATAAAATTTGCTTAAAATTTGGCTAAAAAATACAGTTTGTCTTTCAATGCCATTTGCAGAAAATTGAAAGTATTATATTTTATGTAATTTATATTGAAGTTTAAAACTTAAAAATTAGAGCCAGGTGTGGTGGCACATTTCCTTTATTCCAGTAGCTTGGGAAGGTGAGGCAGGAGGATCACAGTTTCAAAACCCACCTCAACAATTTAGTGAGGCCCTAAGAAACTTAGCAAACTGTCTCAAAATAAAAAATAAAATAGGGCTGGGGATATGTCTCAGTGGCTAAATGTCCCTGGGTTCAATTCCAGTACCAATAAGTAAGTAGGTAAGTAAGCAAGTAAGTAAATAAATAAATATTAGAAAACTACACAAGGATTTTATGAACGCTTTGTACAACCTATTATTAGATTGTAAGTGATAGATAAAATTGCTCCAGAGTTATATTTTTATTAACCATCACATATCATCAATTTGTGTACTTTTGGTTTTATGTGGTTCATGGTGCCAAGTTGATGGTAAACTCTTTGCCAACAGATGTGGAAGTTAACTGGCTTTGGTTAAGTTCCATATCTCTTAGCATTATTTATCAGAATATTTTCTGTGATATAAGCAGTAGAATTTAGTGAGTTATTATATCTTTTTTGGCAGTAATAATCTCTTATGGTTAGTGATTTTCTTTTGGGCTCATAGGTTTTTTTTGTTGTTTTCTTTCCTTTTTATTTTGTATTTTAAGACAGGTTCTCACTAAGTTGCTTATGACCTTGCAAAGTTGCTGAGGTTGGCTTTGAAGTTGCAATCCTCCTGCTTCAGCCTGTGCCACTGTGCCTAGGTCAGAAGTTTTTTGGTGGTATGGATTTAGAGAGAATTTTTTTCAGGATTAAACTGCTGAAAGTGTAGGGTAATTAAAAATAAAATTTCTTGTTGAAGTATAATCAACCAAAGACCACCAAGAACTAATCCTGTATTCTTATGAAATCAGATTTATTAACTCACAGGGAGGGGATAAACTTCCAATAAACCATGCAGTGCTTCTAGATAAAATGCATGAGGGAAATGTCTTTTATTTTGTAATATTTATTTATTTTTAGTTGTAGTTGGACACAATACCTTTATTTTATTTATTTATTTTTATGTGGTGGTGACGATCAAACCTAGGGCCTCACATGTGCTAGGCAAGCACTCTACTGCTGAGCCACAACCTCAGCCCAGGAAATGTCTTTATAAGGTTTGGCTTACACTAAAAACATTGTGAGGAGGGTCTAAAGGAAGCCAAGATCAGTTCTGGATTCGAGATTCTTTCTGAGGCAGACTGGGGAAGCAAGTAGGTGCTACCATGAAGCAAGGGTAGTTTAGGAGTTGGTATCAGTAAACGAAAATAGCAAAGTAGATCTGGGGATATCATTCTTAAGAAAGCACTAATGGCTCATTAATGATATTTTACAACTGTTGCCTGACCTTGGAAAAAATGTTTCCTGTTAATGTTTCAGCTGAGTTTATCTCTCTATCCTCCCAAGCCTAATTAATTGCAGGGCTGTTTTTGACTCAGTCCTTGATGATATTCACTCTTGTAGTCCCAGATAAATTTTGACTCTTTCAACACATAGTCTTACAAAACAACTATTTAATTTTTAAAACAAAAAATAAAATGTTCTGGGGATTGAACCCATGGGCATTTTACCACTGAGCTACATGCCCATCCCTTGTTATTTTTTTATTTTGAGACAAGGTTTCACTAAGTTGTTTTGGGCCTCCCTAAGTTGCTGAGGTTGGCTTCAGACTTGCAGTCCTCCTGCCTCAGCCTCTCTAGTTGCTAGGATTACAGGTGTGCACCACCATGCCAATGTACAGCTTACAATTCTTTTATTAAAAGCACATGGTTAACATATGGCAATTTGTTATTGATTTAATTAAGACTGTTCTGGATGTTCTTAGTCTGTTGAGTTGAAAATCTTTTATTTTAGCCTACAGGTATTTTCTGATGTCAGTTCAAAATTTCATGCCATTGTGAAACAATTTTAATACAAATAAAATTTAATGAACAAATCTGATATGGTAATATTGGAATACTCTTGTGATGTTGGTGAGCTTTTCAGTAGAACTCAATTTAGTAGAAGCCAGAATCTCTGCTGATTGTAAGTTTTATGAGTGGATGTAATATTGTAGAATTTTGTTTTAAAATTATTTCCTGTTTCAGGTTCATAGCAGATTTATTTTCTATAATATCATTAAATAGCATTGAAAAGTGGGATTATTGAGCTAGAATCAGGAGTCTTGGATTGAATTTAGGCTTTACCAGGAAAGATAGTTTGTTGGGCCTTATTTTCTACATACAAAGTGAACACTTTGCTTTAAAATCTCATAGGATTATTGTGAACTCCATTGAGATATCTTTGGAATTACATTATAAACTTTAAAATGTTATGCAAATGTAATTTTAATTATCATATTGAATCACAGATGCTGATAATAATGTTGGCAATGATGATAATGAGTCATAGGTTAAAAATTTAGTGTTTGAGTTATCTTCATGGAAAGACTGTGTAATTTACATATAACTCTAATGGGGCTCTACTTTAATATCCAAACAAGTACCAGACTTAGGTCTTTTGACTTCTACTTCACTGCTCTTTCTACAAATTACCTTTGCAAAGTAAATACAGTTTGAGAATACATTACCCAAAATGCTTGGGATTAGCAGTATTTCAGCTTCTGGAGTTTTTTGATTTATGGAATATTTGCAAAGAATTTACTATTTGAGCATCCCCACTCTAAAATCTGAAATCTGAATTGCTTGATGTATATTGAATAAAATGATAGCTTTTATTCACTGTATGGGAGTTGGTAAAAGCTGTTGTTTTATTCAATATACATCGAGCAAACTATATCATGTACAGCACCTTGTAAAATTGAGTACCAGTTTTACTAATAAGTGGAAGACCTGCTTGCATAATGAGAGCCTAGAGTTTGCAGTGGAAGTTGAAAATAGAAAGGGAGGTTGGTGGCCAATTATTAGAGATACTCCATGCCAGGGATTCGCAAACTTTTTGTGTAAAGGGCTTGATAATAAATGTTTATGATCTTCGAGGTTCATTTGTTCCCTATTGCAGTTGCTCAGATCTGTTGTAGTTTGAAAACAGTCAAAGATAATGTGTAAATGAAAGGACATGGCTATTTCCAAAAAAACTATATTTAGAGAAGGAAGATGGCGGCGAGGGGAGTGCATTGTCCCCGTGTGCTGCTTCACTGTGTGGGAGTATGACAAGTCAGGACGGCTAAAGGATATTTTGTTAGGAATTTCCAGCAATAGTGGGGTGCTCCGGAACCTGGAGGAAGGATTTCCATCGCACGAGGATCGGCTACGGGGACTCAAACGCGAGAGGTTTGTCGCACGGAGGGTAACACTGCTTATTCAGCAAATCGCCCCGCGGCTAAAGTCTGGGATAGAGACGCAGGGTTACAGCGCTGCAGTTTCTGCCAGCCGCGCAAGCACCGTACTCAGGGCTGAATTCTGGGTTCGAGACGGGGGAAGGAAGCGGTCCATCTCGGTTCTCCACACCGGTCAGACCACAGAGGAGGCCAGCAGCCACCATGTTGGTAAACTGACGTCACCACCCCTGTTTTTGACTGACCGCAGCTCATTCAGCCATAGAACAGGTAATTTCAGGCTGCAATTCGCCTGCGGCTTGCAGACAGATTGCTAGGGCTCAGCGCCTGGGTGCTTCTTAGAACCTGATCTTATCAGAGTGAATACCGAGCGCGGGGCGGCCGAGTTCCGGCTCCCGGAACTGAGCCCGCAGGGACTGCTTCTTGGAGCTTACATTTATAGGAGCTTACACCGAGCACGGAGTGGCCGAGTTCCGGCTCCCGGAACTTCCCTGGCCCGG
Source organism: Marmota flaviventris (assembly GCF_047511675.1). NCBI lineage: Eukaryota > Metazoa > Chordata > Mammalia > Rodentia > Sciuridae > Marmota > Marmota flaviventris. Next base: position 66,171,091 of record NC_092518.1, on the reverse strand, counting down.
GGCTAGGAGCCCGCGGAAACTGCTTCTCGGTCCGGGTCCTGCTGAGGGCCAGTCAGGACTCACCCGGTGCTTTGGTTGCCCGGCAAGGGGAACGAAATGCTGCCATTCGCATAGGATACCAACATGGCAGAGATCTGACGTCTGCAGAAAGCGGCGGAGGAGGGAACTTCATCAATACCAGTGGTGACATAAGCAGTTGGTCTCCTGGTAGAGGGGGTGAGGCACAGTCACCCGAGTCTCCTCAATTTGTCGTCGAGCCAGAGGGAAGGAGCCGGGCCGCCGCCAGCGCCCGGAGCAGGCCCAGTGGCTCGCCAGCGTGGTGACCGCGTGACCCCAATTGGAGAGGGGGCGGAGCGGAGCCGCCACCCGCAACCGCAAGGTGGGCAGACCCGCGACCCAGTGGTACATGGGCGTGGTAGGAGGGGCAGGGCAGAGCCGCGGTTCGCGCTTGCAAGGTAAACAGACCTGTGTCAGCCTGGCGGGTCAGGCCCAGTGGCCTGCCAGTGTGGTACACACATCACCCCAACTGGAGTAGGGGCAGAGCAGATCCTTCTCCCACGCCCGGATCAGGCCCTGCCGGTGTGGTGGTCACGTGACCCCAATTGGAGTGGGGGCGGAGCGGAACTGCCACCCGTGCCCGCAGGGTGAGCAGACCAGTGATCAACCTGCAGATCAGGCCCAGGGGTCCGCAGGCGTGGTAGGAGGGGCAGGGCAGATCCGCCGCCCGCGCCTCCAAGGTAGGCAGACCTACAACAGACCGGCGGATCAGGCCCAGGAGCCTGCCGGCGTGGTACAAACACCACCCTAATTGGAGTAGTGGCAGAGCAGAGTCGCCGCCCGTGCCAGGAACAGGCCCAGCGTCCTGCAGGCGGGGTAGCCATGACACCCTAATTGGAGTAGGGGCAGAGCAGAGCCTCCACCCGTGCCCGAAAGGTGGGCAGATCTGCGACCGACCAGCGGGACAGGCCCAGTGGCCTGCCGGTACGACAGACACGTCACCCCATTTGCAGTAGGGGCAGAGTAGAGCCGCCGCCCGCGCCTGCAGGGTAGGCAAACCTGCAACCGACCGGCGGATCAGGCCCGGAGGCCTGCCGGCGTGGTACACTCGTCACCCCAATTGGAGTAGGGGCAGAACAGAGCCGCCGCCAGCTCCCAGAACAGGCCCAGTGACCTACCGGCGTGGTAGCCACGACACCCCAATTGGAATAAGGAGAGAGCAGAGCCGCCGCCCGCACCTGCAGGAAAGATACGCAAGCAGTATGAAAAGACAAGGAAAGAAAGGACCACAAGCAATGCAGGTCAACGCAACTTTAGAAGAGGTAACAGCTGCAGCAGATGGAATGTCAGATAAAGAATTCAGGATATACATGCTTCAGATGATCTGGAGTATCAAGGAAGACATTAAACAGCAAAATCAGACAATGAAAGATCACGTCGACAACGAATTACGCAAACAAATCCAGGAAGCAAAGCATCAACTATACAGGGAGATAGAGGTTATAAAAAACAAACAGAAATCCTAGAAATGCAGGAAGCAATAAACCAACTTAAAAACTCAATGGAGAATACTACCAGCAGAGTAGAACACTTAGAAGATAGAACATCAGACAATGAAGACAAAGTATTTCAACTGGAAAAGAACATAGACAGCTCAGCAAGACTGTTAAGAAACCATGAGCAGAACATCCAAGAAATATGGGATAACATTAAGAGACCAAACTTAAGAGTCATTGGGATACAGGAAGGTACAGAGCTCCAAACCAAAGGAATGAGCAGTCTATTCAATGAAATAATACGAGAAAACTTCCCAGACTTGAAGAATGAGACAGAACCCCAAATCCTAGAAGCCTACAGGACGCCGAATGTGCAAAATCATAAGAGATCCACACCTAGACACATCATAATGAAGATGCCCAACATACAGAATAAGGAGAGAATTTTAAAAGCTACAAGAGAAAGGAAGCAGATTACATTTAGGGGTAAGCCAATCAGGATAACAGCTGATCTGTCAACACAGACTCTGAAAGCTAGAAGATCCTGGAATAACATATTTCAAACACTGAAAGAAAATGGGTTCCAACCAAGAATTGTGTATCCAGCGAAATTAAGCTTCAGGATGGAGGATGAAATTAAAACCTTCCACGATAAACAAAAGTTTAAAGAATTCGCAGCTAGAAAACCATCTCTTCAAAACATCCTCGCCAAAGCATTACAGGAAGAGGAAATGGAAAATAACAATGAAAACCAACAGTGGGAGGTAGGACAGTAAAGGGGGGGGGGATAATCAAAGAGGAAAACAAACCATGTTTAGTAACAGAAATAAACAAATATGGCTGGAAGAACAACCCATATCTCAATAATAACCCTAAATGTTAATGGCTTAAACTCACCAATTAAGAGACACAGGCTAGTAGAATGGATCACAAAACAAGACCCAACAATATGCTGCCTACAGGAGACGCGTTTGATAGGAAAAGACTTACATAGGCTGAAGGTGAAAGGTTGGGAAAAATCATATCACTCATATGGACTTCGGAAACAAGCAGGAGTGTCCATACTCATATCAAATAAAATAGATTTCAAGCCCAAGTTAATCAAAAGGGATAAAGAGGGACACTACATACTGCTTAAGGGAACCATACACCAACAAGACATAACAATCATAAATATTTATGCCCCAAACAATGGTGCAGCTATGTTCGTCAAACAAACTCTTCTCAAGTTCAAGAGTCTAATAGACCACCATACAATAATCATGGGAGACTTCAACACACCTCTCTCACCAATGGACAGATCTTCCAAACAAAAGTTGAATAAGGAAACTATAGAACTCAATAACACTATTAATAACCTAGACCTAATTGACATATATAGAATATACCACCCAACATCAAGCAGTTACACTTTTTTCTCAGCAGCACATGGATCCTTCTCAAAAATAGATCATATATTATGTCACAGGGCAACTCTTAGACAATATAAAGGAGTAGAGATAATACCATGCATCTTATCTGATCATAATGGAATGAAACTGAAAATCAACGATAAAAGAAGGAAGGAAAAAGCATACATCACTTGGAGAATGAACAATAGGTTACTGAATGATCAATGGGTTATAGAAGATATCAAGAAGGAAATTAAAAAATTCTTAGAGATAAATGAAAACACAGACACAACATATCGGAATCTATGGGACACATTGAAAGCAGTTCTAAGAGGAAAATTCATTGCTTGGAGTTCATTCCTTAAAAAAAGAAAAAACCAACAAATAAATGATCTCATACTTCATCTCAAAATCCTCGAAAAAGAAGAGCAAAACAACAGCAAAAGAAGTAGAAGGCAAGAAATAATTAAAATCAGAGCTGAAATTAATGAAATCGAAACAAAAGAAACAATTGAAAAAATTGACAAAACTAAAAGTTGGTTCTTTGAAAAAATAAACAAAATCGACAGACCCTTAGCGATGCTAGCGAAGAGAAGAAGAGAGAGAACTCAAATTACTAGCATACGGGATGAAAAAGGCAATATCACAACAGACACTTCAGAAATACAGAAGATAATCAAAAACTATTTTGAATCCTTATACTCCAACAAATTAGAAGATAGTGAAGGCATAGATAAATTTCTTAAGTCATATGATCTGCCCAGATTGAGTCAGGAGGATATAGAAAACCTAAACAGACCAATATCAATTGAGGAAATAGAAGATACCATAAAAAGACTTCCAACTAAGAAAAGCCCAGGTCCAGATGGGTATACAGCAGAATTTTACAAAACCTTTAAAGAAGAACTAATACCAATACTTTTCAAGCTACTTCAGGAAATAGAAAAGGAGGGAGAACTTCCAAATTCATTCTATGAGGCCAACATCACCCTGATACCTAAACCAGACAAAGACACTTCAATGAAAGAAAACTACAGACCAATATCTCTAATGAACCTAGATGCAAAAATCCTCAATAAAATTCTGGCGAATCGGATACAAAAACATATCAAAAAAATTGTGCACCATGATCAAGTAGGATTCATCCCTGGGATGCAAGGCTGGTTCAATATACGGAAATCAATAAATGTTATTCACCACATCAATAGACTTAAAAATAAGAACCATATGATCATCTCGATAGATGCGGAAAAAGCATTCGACAAAGTACAGCATCCCTTTATGTTCAAAACTCTAGAAAAACTAGGGATAACAGGAACATACCTCTGCCGCAGTCTGGCTGGGCACAATCAGGAGCCACTTGTCAAAAGAAACTAACTTTATTTTTAGAACCACACACCAAACAAAACAGCTCCTCAGGAAAACCCTCAGAGCCCAACTGCCACCATCGGCTTTCCACAAGCCTCTCCCTCCTCCTCCTAGCTTCTTTCCACCTCCCACAATCCTCCTGCTCTTGAGGCCGATTGGCTGGGTCACGTGGGCAGAGCCAAAAAGTCCCCCAATGAGCAGCTCCGTGGTCTGAAAGGGCAGGGAAACAGTCCAATGAGCATCACCGCAGAGGAGCCAATCAGCTAGATGTTGCTGGGGCCCAGGAGCCAATCAGCTAGATGTTGCTGGGGCCGCTGTGAGCCAATCATCAGCCGGCAGCTGGATTGCTGGCAGCTGGAAGTTTGCTGGGGCCCCTTCGGCTGTGGCTCTCAACATCTCCCCCTCTCTGTTTAAACAACAAGCATGTGGCTTAGGGACCATGCCTGTTAGGCAGTCCAATTCAACATATGGTCCTTACCCGTCATCGGATGAACTGACCTCTAGGCGTCAGCCTCCTGTCTTAGGTTGGTACCACTGCAATTGGATCATACCCGTCACTGACTACCGGTCCAGCATACAGCTATACTTGTGGATAGGCCTTTGCATCAGTGGGGGGGTGAGGTTCTTTGCCTCACCTCTGTTGGCCCCCAAATTTTAGACCATCACTAGTAGAGGAGGATGCAAAATGCCATGACATAAAGCCAATTGAGGGCTCCTTTGAAAAATTGTACCACCGGTGACATCATCAGCAAAAATACCCCAACACTACCACAAGTCGCTGCACCAACAGATAGTTCACAATGCATACAGGTGAGCTCACAATGTGTCCAGGCAAGTTCTGCAAGCAGTTCAGTGATGGCTATTGTAGAAGGTGTAGATTGGTTTTATCTTTGACTTCACCAGCACTGGGATGAAGATAGGAATTCTGGCAATAATGGCTAAAGAAAAAATTATGTAACATTACAGAAGGCACTAAATGAAAACAATTTTCTTAACAATTTACATTATCTTTAAGAGAATTATTAAATATAATGAAAAGGAAAGGTGAAAGTAAACAAACAGATCTGTTAACCTTCTTTTTTGTTTACATATTAAAACAATCCTCAACAGTTGTTTACCCAATATAAATTAAACCATATAAATCACGTGAAAAAAAATATTTGGATCCATTTTATCATGAGCGCTCATCATATATGATATATGGACATTCAAACATATAACACAAAACACAAGTGTGCACACATAACATAATACATACAACACATAACATTATAGTAAAGGCCTTATAACTTTTACAGGTGAAATCTCCATTGCAATGTTTAAAAACTCTATAGTCAAAAAATAGAACTGATCAGCAAAACATTAACCTAGGTCTGTATGAGCTCAAAAAACAAAATAGAACTTCATGATATGGCAAAGGGCAATAATAAAATAGATATTGAAAAAAGCATCCTGGTTCTGTTGCAGATGTAAGAATAGCCAAACTGGAGTTTTGGATATCAGTTGTTATGGATTTGAGCCAAATCATCTTCTTTTTGGTCTGTAGAAATCGCTTTAGTTAATCTTTCTGGAATCCAAATCGGCTGCTGTTCTCCCTGTGGAAACACATAAACAGACCCCCGACTCCAGACAATCACTGGGTCAGGACTTTGGTTAATCTCTCTGGAATCCAAATCGGCTGCTGTTCTCCCTGTGGAAACACACAAACAGACCCCCGACTCCAGACAATTACTGGGTCAGGACCTTTCCATTGTCCTGTTAGAATATCCTTCCAAAGTACCTTGGGCTTATGTACATTTTTTGGACACATATGCCTTTCCGCAGCACTAAGTCCTGATGAATCCAAATTTAAAAAGTTTAGAGTAAAAAGGGTTATTTTAAGTTTATCTTTGGGGAATATATACCCCTTCCCAATTCCTTCTTTTTGCTTTAATAAGTACATTTTAATAGTTTGATGAGCTCTTTCAACTATGCCTTGTCCCTGTGGATTGTATGGGATTCCTGTTATATGAGTAATGCCAAATGTTGAGCAAAATTGTTTAAAAGAGGTAGAAGTATAACCAGGGGCATTATCTGTTTTTAACTGTTTTGGAACACCCACAGTGGCAAAATTTTGTAAGCAATGAGCTATAACATCTTTAGTTTTTTCTCCGGCATGAAGGGAGCCCATCAAAAATCCAGAAGAAGTATCAACTGTAACATGCAAATATTTTAATTTTCCAAATTCTGGCAAGTGTGTGACGTCCATCTGCCAAATATGGTTAGGTATCAATCCTCTAGGATTGACTCCAAGATTAACTTGTGGTAAAAAGGTCACACAATTTTGACATTGTTTTATTATTTGTCTAGCTTGTTCCTTAGTTATTTTAAAACGCTTTTGTAAAGTATTAGCATTGACATGGAACTTTTTATGAAAATTTATAGCTTCTTCTAGTGTAGAGAAAATATGTATGTCATGTGTAGTTTTATCTGCTAAATCATTGCCCAAACTAAGGGCTCCAGGCAATCCTGTATGTGCCCTGATATGTCCTATAAAGAATGGATCTTTTCTGTCCCAGATTAGACTTTGTATAGTGGAAAGCAAAGAGAAAACAGTAGAAGAAGGGGAAATCCTACCAGCATCTTCAAGAGATACTATAGCATTAACTACATACTGACTATCAGAAAATAAATTAAATACAGAATCTTTAAACATCACAAAAGCTTGTAAAACTGCATTAAGCTCTACCTTTTGAGCTGATTGTTTGGGTACTAAAAATGTAAAAGTTTGATCAGGGGTAACTACTGCTGCTGTACCATTATTTGACCCATCAGTGAATATATTTGGAGCATTCATGATAGGTGTTTTTCTTGTCATTTTTGGAAAAATTACAGGATGCAATGCCCAAAAAGACAATAAAGGATTAGATGGTAAGTGGTTATCAAATGAAACATTAGATTTGCACATGATTATTGCCCAAGTATTTAACTCATTAGCTAACTCATCAATTTGATTCATAGTATATGGAGTAATAATTTTATTGAGAGAAATTCCAAACACTCCCTTTGCTGCTTTTATTCCTTTGAGTATTAATTGTCCTACAGCCTCAGGATACCTAGTAAGAATAGTGTTAGGAGAATAAGATAAATGTATCCATAATAATGGACCTTCTTGCCAAAATACTCCTGTAGGAATATTTTTTGTTGGTAGTACAATAAATAATAAAGGCAAACTTATATCAATTCTATCCAAATGCATATTTTCCATATATGTTTCAATGATTTTTAATGCCTTTCTTGCTTCAGGTGTTAACATTCGGGGTGAATTTGGATCTGATGGACCTTTTAGGATATCAAATAAAGGTCCCAACTCTCCTGTTGGTATACCTAAATAAGGCCTTATCCAATTTATGTCTCCTAATAACTTTTGAAAGTCATTAAGTGATTTGAGTTGATCTACTCGTATTTGAATTTTTGGTGGACGGACCATGGTTGAGGATAATAGAACTCCTAAATAATTAATTGGAAAATTTAATTGTACTTTATCTATTGCTATCTCTAGATTATAATTTTTTAATAAATTTGTAAGTGTGGCATAACATTCTAGCAATGTGTTTTTATCTTTGTGTGGTAATAATACATCATCCATATAGTGAAATATTTGTAGTTCAGAATTTTGATTTCTAAGTGGCTGGATTGCTTTGTTAACATATATTTGACACATAGTTGGGCTGTTAGCCATCCCTTGAGGGAGTACTTTCCATTCATATCTCTGATCAGGACCTTCATGATTCAGTGCAGGGATAGTAAATGCAAAACGTGGACTATCCTCAGGATGAATTGGAATTGAAAAAAAACAATCTTTAATATCTATAACTAAAACATACCAGGTTTTTGGCAAAGCAGACAACTGAGGAATCCCTGATTGAGCAGGTCCCATAATAACCATCTCATTATTAATGGCTCTTAAATCTTGCAATAATCTCCATTTACCAGATTTCTTTTTGATGACAAAAATGGGAGTATTATGGTGAGATACAGAAGGTTGTATATGTCCTTCTGCTAATTGTTGTTTGACCAGGTCATGGGCTGCTTGTATCTTTTCTTTAGTCAGGGGCCACTGAGGAACCCACACTGGTCTTTCTGATTTCCAAGTAATTTTTATTGTCTCAGTGGCCCTTTCTGAAAATCCAACCCATGTCTGTCTGTTCCTTGATCTATTTGTATTGGTGCTGCTATACCTTGTTCTTGTTTTTCTAATCTTTTTCCTTTCCTAAAACCTTGTCTAGTCATAATAGTGGGTGCATTTTGGTTGATGTTATTTGTTAATGTCAAACCTAATTGATCTAGGACATCTCGTCCCCATAAATTTACGGGAAGATGATCCAATACATATGGCTGTATAGTTCCTTCACATCCTTCAGGATCCTTCCAATCTAATACCATTGCACTTCTATGGGGATTAGTCGCCACTCCTAGGCCTCGAAGCGTTTGAGTGGCTTGTTGTAATGGCCAATGTTTTGGCCATTCTTGACGAGAGATGATGCTAAGGTCTGCACCTGTATCCAGTAGCCCATTAAATTCATGTCCTTGAATATTTAGTTTTAGCATGGGGCGAGAATCTAAATTTAAAGAAAGCATAGCCCAATCTACACCTGTGGAACCTAATCCCTTGGAACCTCTTTCTACAGTACGACTGGAAAATTTATCATGTAGGCTGGGTATTATTAGTAACTGTGCTATTCTATCTCCTGGTGAAATTACTGATATACCCTTTGGAGAACTGGCTATAATTTTTATTTCACCTTCATAATCGGGATCAATTACCCCAGGACTTATCATAAGTCCTTTTAGAGTAGAAGAGCTGCGTCCCAATAATAAGCCTACTGTTCCTTTGGGAAGAGGTCCTTTCACCCCTGTGGGAATGATTTGAACTCCCATCTCTGGAGTTAGTACTGCTCTGGCGGAGGCGCAGATGTCCAACACTGCGCTCCCTCTGGTTTGTCTGATGAGGGATCTGATGGACAGTGTGTCCTGGGCACTACCCTGATGGGGTTGCTGGGTTCCTCCAGTGCTCCGTATATTTGTGGTTTTGGGCCCCGGAGCATTGGGCCCCCTTGTCCATTTTTTGGCAATGGAGCCTGATGCCTTTCTCCACGATATCGTGGATAAACACCTGGTCCTTGTTCGTTTTTTGATAATGGAGTACCCTCTATGGTGGTTTGAGAACGGCATTCATTAGCCCAATGTCTCCCTCTACGGCATCGTGGGCAAATACCTGGTATTCTACTCCTTGGATACCTAGTTTTGTTAAACCCTCCTCCAATGGGGCAATTCCTTTTATAATGTCCTGTTTGTTCACAATTGTAGCATGTTCTTGGCCTGGCATCTAAAGCCTGTTTTACTGCAGCTGCCACAATTTGCCCTTGTTCATTAATGTCTCTGGCATCTAAAGCCTGTTTTACTGCAGCTGCCACGACTTGCTCTTGTTCATTAATGTCTCTACATAATTTAATATATGTGTTTAAATCTTCATGTTTCCATGGTCTAATGATATCTCTGCACCAACGATTCGCTTGCTCATAAGCCAGGTGTTTTAGTAATGGCATTGCTTGTTCTGTATTCCCAAAAACTCTGGTAGCTGTTTGAATAAGCCTATCTACAAATTCAGCATAAGGTTCATTAGCTCCTTGTATTACCTTAGATAATTGACCTTGTAAACCTCCATGTCCTTGTAAAGTCTTCCATGCCTTAATTGCATCTGCAGCAATTTGTGTGTATACGCCAGGATCATATGCAATTTGTTGCTGCTGATCCTCATAAGGTCCCTTTCCTAACAACATATCTAGATTTCTCTGAGGATAACCAGCTGCTGCATTTCGCCTAGCCGTCTCCTTGCAAAATTCCTCATTGGCAACCTTCCATAACAGGTATTGTCCTCCATTTAGCACAGCTTTACACATATTAGCCCAATCTGCTGGCGTCATGTTCAAGTTGTTAATGGATTCGACCAAGCTTACAGTGAAGGGTGCTTGAGGACCATAGGTTGTTACAGCCTCTTTTAGCTGCTTCACTGTTTTGAAATTTAAAACTTGGTAAAATCGCTGCCCTCCTGCCTCAAATACAGGGCATGTTAATATTTGAGATCTTGTCTCAGGATCCCAACTATCAACTGCGGGGGTTGGGGACCTCCCAGCATATGGAGGTGGCCTTGTTAGTTGGACACTTACGTCCTCTGGTGATAGAAAGGTGTTAGTAGCAGTCTCCTGTAGAGGTGGTGCTGTTGGTTGGACACTTACACCCTCTGGTGATAGAAAGGTGTTAGTAGCAATCTCCTGTTGTAACTTTCCCCCTGATGGCTTTTTCTGTTTTACACTTTCTTTCTCTGTCTGACTAACTTGAGAGGCGTTCTCTTTTACTTGAATCTTTTCCTCTGTCTGACTAACTTGAGAGACCTTCTTTTTTACTTGAATCTTTTCCTCTGTCTGACTAACTTGAGAGACCTTCTCTTTTACTTGAATCATTATGTCTTCTCCTTCCTCTACCATTGTCTGAACTGAAGGCTTTGGACTAAGCAAACAAGATACGAACGTCCACAATGGCAATGTGCCAACTGGCAGAGTCCCTGGGCTTTTCTTTTCTATTCTTTTTAAATCTTCACCATGATGGTTCCATTGTGATATATTTAACAACTCCTCCTTAAAAAGCCATGGGCTACATTTTTGTATTGTATCAACGTATGCCCTGACTGCTATTGATTTTACTGGGATGCCTCCTTCCTCTAACAATTTACTTAACACTCTTTCAGTTTGTTTTTTACTAATTTCTGATCCCGTATTTCTACTATAATACAACCCAACAAGATGACGCCAAACAAAACCGAGACAGAATGAAATAAAAAGGGAACAACAAAAAGTCATTATAGCCTTTCTATCCTCCTGACATGTGCATCCGTCCTTTCTCCCTATCTGTTCCTCAGACGTAAATAGTTTTTCCTCAGATGTGAGCGGTTTTTCTTCCGTCTCACTCATCTCCAGGGACAGGCAACTTAAAACAAAAGTGAAACAAAATAACAAAAGAAGAATCTTAAAATGGCTACCCATCCTCTCGCCCTGCCCTCAGGGGCGAGCAGTTCACTTACCCTCAGTCGCTCCCCGTGCGAGCCACCAAATGCCGCAGTCTGGCTGGGCACAATCAGGAGCCACTTGTCAAAAGAAACTAACTTTATTTTTAGAACCACACACCAAACAAAACAGCATCTCAGGAAAACCCTCAGAGCCCAACTGCCACCATCGGCTTTCCACAAGCCTCTCCCTCCTCCTCCTAGCTTCTTTCCACCTCCCACAATCCTCCTGCTCTTGAGGCCGATTGGCTGGGTCACGTGGGCAGAGCCAAAAAGTCCCCCAATGAGCAGCTCCGTGGTCTGAAAGGGCAGGGAAACAGTCCAATGAGCATCACCGCAGAGGAGCCAATCAGCTAGATGTTGCTGGGGCCCAGGAGCCAATCAGCTAGATGTTGCTGGGGCCGCTGTGAGCCAATCATCAGCCGGCAGCTGGATTGCTGGCAGCTGGAAGTTTGCTGAGGCCCCTTCGGCTGTGGCTCTCAACATACCTCAATATTGTAAAAGCAATCTATGCTAAGCCTCAGGCTAGCATCATTCTGAATGGAGAAAAACTGAAGGCATTCCCTCTAAAATCTGGAACTAGACAGGGATGCCCTCTCTCTCCACTTCTGTTCAACATAGTTCTCGAAACACTGGCCAGAGCAATTAGACAGACGAAAGAAATTAAAGGCATCAAAATAGGAAAAGAAGAACTTAAATTATCACTATTTGCAGATGATATGATTCTATACCTAGCAGACCCAAAAGGCTCTACAAAGAAACTATTAGAGCTAATAAATGAATTCAGCAAAGTGGCAGGATATAAAATCAACACGCATAAATCAAAGGCATTCCTGTATATCAGCCACAAATCCTCTGAAATAGAAATGAGGACAACCACTCCATTCAAAATATCTTCAAAAAAAATAAAATACTTGGGAATCAACCTAACAAAAGAGGTGAAAGACTTATACAATGAAAACTACAGAACCCTAAAGAGAGAAATAGAAGAAGATCTTAGAAGATGGAAAAATATACCCTGTTCATGGATAGGCAGAACTAACATCATCAAAATGGCGATATTACCAAAAGTTCTCTATAGGTTTAATGCAATTCCAATCAAAATCCCAACGGCATTTCTTGTAGAAATAGAGAAAGCAATCATGAAATTCATATGGAAAAATAAAAGACCCAGAATAGCAAAAACAATGCTAAGCAGGAAGTGTGAATCAGGCGGTATAGCGATACCAGACTTCAAACTATACTACAGAGCAATAGTAACAAAAACAGCATGGTACTGGTACCAAAACAGGCGGGTGGACCAATGGTACAGAATAGAGGACACAGAAACCAATCCACAAAACTACAACTATCTTATATTTGATAAAGGGGCTAAAAGCATGCAATGGAGGAAGGATAGCATCTTCAACAAATGGTGCTGGGAAAACTGGAAATCCATATGCAACAAAATGAAACTGAATCCCTTTCTCTCACCATGCACAAAAGTTAACTCAAAATGGATCAAGGAGCTTGATATCAAATCAGAGACACGGCGTCTGATAGAAGAAAAAGTTGGCTACGATCTACAGTCGGTGGGGTCGGGCTCCAAATTCCTCAATAGGACACCCATAGCACAAAAGTTAATAACTAGAATCAACAAATGGGACTTACTCAAACTAAAAAGTTTTTTCTCAGCAAAAGAAACAATAAGAGAGGTAAATAGGGAGCCTACACCCTGGGAACAAATCTTTACTCCTCACACTTCAGATAGAGCCCTAATATCCAGAGTATACAAAGAACTCAAAAAATTAGACAATAAGAAAACAAACAACCCAATCAACAAATGGGCCAAGGACCTGAACAGACACTTCTCAGAGGAGGACATACAGTCAATCAACAAGTACATGAAAAAATGCTCAACATCTCTAGCTGTCAGAGAAATGCAAATCAAAACCACCCTAAGATACCATCTCACTCCAGTAAGATTGGCAGCCATTAGGAAGTCAAACAACAACAAGTGCTGGCGAGGATGTGGGGAAAAGGGTACACTTGTACATTGCTGGTGGGACTGCAGATTGGTGCAGCCAATTTGGAAAGCAGTATGGAGATTTCTTGGAAAGCTGGGAATGGAGCCACCATTTGACCCAGCTATTCCCCTTCTTGGTATATTCCCTAAAGACCTAAAAAGAGCATGCTACAGGGACACTGCTACATCGATGTTCATAGCAGCACAGTTCACAATAGCAAGACTGTGGAACCAACCTAGATGCCCTTCAATAGACGAATGGATAAAAAAAATGTGGCATTTATACACAATGGAGTATTACTCTGCTTTAAAAAATGACAAAATCATAGAATTTACAGGGAAATGGATGGCATTAGAGCAGATTATGCTAAGTGAAGCTAGCCAATCCCTAAAAAACAAATGCCAAATGTCTTCTTTGATATAAGGAGAGTAACTAAGAACAGAATAGGGACGAAGAGCAGGAGAAGAAGATTAACATTTAACAGGGATGAGAGGTGGGAGGGAAAGGGAGAGAGAAGGGAAATTGCATGGTAATGGAAGGAGACCCTCAGGGTTATACAGTGGAGGAGGTAGAGAGAGAGGAGGGGAGGGGAGGGGAGTGGTGGGGAGGGGGGAGGGTGGAGGATGGGAAAGGCAGCGGAGCACAACAGACACTAGTATGGCAATTTGTAAATCAATGGATGTGTAACTGATGTGATTCTGCAATCTGTGTATGGGGTGAAGGTGGGAGTTCATAACCCACTTGAATCAAAGTGTGGAATATGATATGTCAAGAAATTTGTAATGTTTTGAACAACCCACAATAAAAATTAAAAAAAAAAAAAAAACTATATTTATAAAAAGAGATGATGGGCTATTTGGGGGCTGTGGACCTTGTTAGCTAACCCTTGCTATTCGTTATATAGTGACTTTAGGTTATAGCCTATAAGTAATGAGGAAAACCATTGGATATTTTTTAGTAGAAAAATTAAATGATTGGAATTTTATTTTGAAAATATGGCTAGGTGATATATATGATATAGGATAAATTGTGGAGAAGTTGGAAGAGGCAGGCAGGGAAATCATAGGGAGGTTATTAATAGATGTAGACAAGAAGCAATGAGTATGGAGATAGTAGTAATATAAATGGAGATAACTGAATCAATTCATGCTAGATTTTGGAGGTGGGATTAATAATACAGTTTTGTTGGATATAAGGAGTAAAATAATAAAAAATATAATGTTAAAGTTGATATGGAGACTCATAGGGAACTTGTGATGGAAGGTGAAGATTCACAAATCTCCATCAATGATGCATTTTGGTTAGGAAAGTACGTTGTCCATTCAGTAGTTGAAAATGTAGGCCTATGGCTAAGGTGAAAGATTAGAGATTAACATTAAAAAATAATTAGTATGTGGATAGGTAAGATCACTCAGGGACAATAGGATAGAGAAGAGTTACCTGGATAGAATTTGAAGAAAACATCAGTGTTTCAAAAAGTCTTGGCCATGCCGGGTGCCTGCCCTTCTCTAATCCCAGCAGTTTGGGAGGATGAGGCAGGAAGATTTTGAATTCAAAGCCAGCCTCAGTATCTTAGTGAGACCTTAAGCCATTTAGAGAGAACCTGTCTCAAAATAAAATATAAAACGGACTGGGGATGTAGCTTAGTTGTTGAGTGCACCTGGGTTCAATCTCTAATACCAAACAAAACAAAACAAAACAAACAACAACAACAACAAACCCTGGACTAATGTGAGAATCTAAGAAACTGAGGTTTAGAGAGTCACAGGAGAATAAAGAATGATATCTTTTAAGTCATAAGAAGAGAACTGCAAATTTGATCAACATTCCCTATAACACTTATCCTACAGAATTAATATTCTCAATGGTACTGGAAGGTTGAATGATAATTAACATTTCTGAAACTTCTAAAAATAAGTGTTTTTCCATTCAGAAAATATGCAAACAGCAAATATGTACAAAGCGTTAACCAAAGTGTTCAGGGCAGTCCTTGCTGTAAAGGAATTGACTCTTTTGGGGGAGGTTTAGATCCCTGCCAGAATATGATTACAGTACAGAGAATAGGATTTGTATTAAGGGAAATACAAAGTATAATAGGTTTTATAGGAGGAAGAGATGGAACTGATTAAGAGAAACAAGGAAAGACTTTGAGATTAACTTTGAAGGGTTAATTATAATTAGTTATATGTAACAGTTCAAGTGAAAGGATACCTGAGAGAAGAAGACCTGTCTGATTCCAAGTGGACAATGTATGCCTTGGAGGAGTAGAAATTTTGTTTGGGTATTTTGGAAACAGTAGGACCCGATTAATTAAAAACAAATGCTTTTTTGTTCCAAGTTACTGAGCGAGGTCAGTACATTATAGATGAGACATTAATCCCTATTCTTTAAGTGCTCACAATCTTAGATCAGAAATATGTATAAGTAACTAATATAAGGTAAAACATTATAAGGTCCAAAACTGAAGGAGAGTTCACTTTGGCTGAAGTGATTCAGAATGAGTTTATGAAAATGGAGGTGATTTTAGGTTATGCCTCCAAGGGTAAGAAGTATATTGACAGACTGAAATGGCAAAGGTGGGCATATGGCTCAAGGAATAGCAGAAGCAAAGGATGCCAGGGTGGTAAGCTGGGAGAAATTTGGTTGAAGGCTACAAAGATTGCCTATGTTCATTTCAGATATTCTCAGTTTTTTTTTTTTTTTTTTTGGTACTCAGGTATATGTATGTATTTTGAGTTTTATATAGTTTTCTCACGTGTGTCCATCACCACAGGTATTTTTAAGAAGTTTTATCACTACAAAGATCTGTTATGTTGCCTGTTTATTATGCAACCACTTCTCTCCTATCTAATCCCCCCAAGTCTTACAAACTACTATTCTTAATCTTATGTAACTGTCCCTTACTGTTATGGAACATTGGTTCCAGGACCCTCCTCAGACACCAAAATTCATGGATGCTCAAGGCCCTTATATAGAATGGTACAACAGGGCTAGGGATGTAGCTCAGTGGTAGAGCACTTGCCCAATGTGCACAACTCTCTGGGTTTGATCCCTAGCACTGCATAGATAGATAGATAGATACATACATACATACTTACATACATACATTCATAAATGCATAGTATTTACACAAAACCTGTACACATCCTTCTATATATTTTAAGTCACTTCTGGATTACTTATAATACCTAATACAACTTAATTTTAAGTGTTTGTTATACTTTGCATTTCAGGGAATAATGGACAATAAAATCATCTGTATATGCTTGGCACAGATGTAGTTTGTTTTCAAATATAATTTTTTTTAAGAGAGAGAGAGAGAGAGAGAGAGAGAGAGAATCTTTTTTGTAGATGGACACAACTCAATGCCTTTATTTTTATGTGGTGCTGAGAATCGAACCCAGGTCCCGCCCATGCTAAGCGAGCGCTGTACCACTGAGCCACAATTCCAGCCCCATCAAATATAATTTTTGACAGTGCTAGAGACTGGACCCAGGTTTTGCTCAGGTTTGCAAGTGCTCTGCTGTTGAACCACATCATAGCCTACTTTTTCAAATACTTTTACTCAGTGATTGGTTAGCATAGCCCATGAATATGGAGAAGAGCTTGTGCTCAATTTCAACAGTTTTATTATTTCAAAACATTCTATAAATGGAATAATACAGTATATAAGTAACTTTCATTCACCATAATTCCCTGGATATTCATCTGTGTTGTTTCATATGTTAATATTCATTTCTTTTCATTACTGAGTAATATTCCATGATATGGCTGTACTACAGATAATCTGGGCTGATTCCATTCTTAAAAACAATTACAAATAAAGCTACTATCAACATTCATGTACAGGGGATTTTGTGAACACACCTTTTTTTTGAATAATTACCCAAGATGGCAATTGAGGATCATATAGTAATTGAATATTTAGTTTTTTATGAAACTGCCAAACTCCTTCACATAGTTACTGGAGCATTTTCTGTTCATTTAGCTATTGTCAAGTTTCTATAGGGCGGTACCTCATTGTAGGTTTTATTCCTGTTGACTCAATGGCTGCTGTATATGTCAGGGTTCTCTAGACAAACAGAAATAACAGGAGTTAGATAGTTTGATGGATTGATTGAAAATAAATATTTGGCTCATGTGATTGTGGAGGTTAAAGAGTCCAGTGATTTGCAATTTGCGAGCTGATGACCCAGAACAACTAAATGTTAGCCTGATTTCAGACTTGAAAATCAGGAGAACCAAGAGTATTAGTTTTGGTCTAAGTACAGGAGAAGACAGAAGACTCAGCTACAAAACAGGCAGAGAACCAGGGGGTAGTGGTGCACTCCTGTAATCCCAGTGCTTGGGAGGCTAAGGCAGGAGGATCATGAGTTCAAAGCCAGCCTCAGCAACATAGTGAGGTCCTAAGCACCTTAGTAAAACCCTGTCTCTAAATAAAATATGTGAAATGGTGGGGATATGGCTCAGGGTTAGGTGCACCTGGGTTAAGTGGCCCTATGTTCAATCCCCATGCTAAAAACAAAGAAAATAGGCAGAGAGAGCAAATCCTAACTTAACCTTAATGAGTTCCATCTCATTCACTGAGGAGAGCAATCTGCTTTATTGAGTCTACCAATTCAAATGTTAATCTTATTTAGACATACCTAGAATAATATTTTAACTGAGCATCCGGGTACTTTGTGGTTTAGTCTAGTTAACATTACACCATCAAAGTCCACCCCTTGTCAACTTGGCACATGTGTCAACTTGGCACCTGTATACATGTTTTAAAACCATACTTAGTCTCCAAATAAAGACATTAACAATGTCATGATTTTACCTAACATAATACAACTATCCTGTGTATAACTGAAATGCATTAACCCCCTTCACTAGAACAGTTAGAGTCCTTGAGGAATGGTTATTCTTCTTGGTACATACTAACTAAAATATTATAATGTAAAATTCATAACAATAACATAGTACCAGTGATAATATTTATGATGTATTGCATAATAGGGGAAAGCAAAGAAATTAGCTTTATATAGGAATATTTATAGCAATTACAATCCTCATTTCTTTAACTGGTCATCTGATCATGGCTGGTATTCATGTCATCTCTTCCACTATCCAGAGTGGCAAAATATTGTAAAGTAATTGAAACCTTTATTCTTGAAACACCTGGTTCTTTTGTAGTCCTGCCTGGATTGGGTTGTGGTTTTCCATTCTACTTAAATACAGGACATAGTACATACAGATTAAATATCTTTTGTCTAAAATGCTTAGGACCAGAAATGTTTTGTTTTTCAAATTTTGAAATATTTTCCTATACCTAATGAGCTATGTTGGTGCTAGGAATCAAGTAAAAATATGGGATTCATTTATGTTTTATATACATCTTACATATATAGCCTGAAGGTAATATTATACAATATTTTAGTGTAACTTCAGGTTGACTGTGACCCTATCATGAGGCCACATGTGGGATATTCCACTTGTGGCATCATGTCAACAATCAAAACCTTTGGATTTTAGATTTTTTTTTTGTAATGAGGATTGAACCCAGGAGTACTCTACCTCTGAACTACATCCACAGCACACTCCCTACTTTATTTTGAGACAGAGTTTTGTTTAGTTTGCTCAGATTGGCCTGGAACTTGAAATCCTTCTGCTAACTAGCTGGGCTTATAGGTATGCATCACCATGTCTGGCCTTTGAATAATCTTTTTCAATGTGCTATTGGATTGGCTGGCTAGTATTTTTGCTAATTATATTTGCATCTATGTTCATCAAAGATACTGGCCTGCAGTTTTCTTTTTTGTTGTCATTATCTGGTTTTAATATCAGAGTAATGTTGGCCTCATAGGGCATGTTTAGAAGAATTCCTCTTTGTTTTTTGGAATAATGTAAACAGAATTTCTATTAGTTTTTACTTAAATGTTTGCTAGATTACAACAGTGAATCTGTTTGGTCCCAGGCTTTTCTTTGATAGGAGACTTAATTATTGGTTTGATCTCATTACTTACTATTCTACTAAAGTTTTCTATACGTGATTCAGTTTGGTAAGGTGTATATGTCTAGGAATGTGTCCATTTCTTCATGGTTATCAAATTTGTTGATGCACAGTTGTTCATGATAACCTCTAATGATTCTTCATATTTCTGTGGTGTTAGTTGAATGCTTCTCTTTTTGATTTCTGATTTATTTTTCTGTATCTTTCTCCTTCTGTCTCTCTCTTTTTGTACTGGGGATTGAACTGGGGGTAGCAGCTTCACACTGAGCTACATCCCCAGTGTTTTTTGTTATTATTACTTGTTATTTTGAGACAGTCTTGCTAAGTGGCCTAGAAAGCCCTAAGACTTACCATCATCTTGCCCTCAGCCTTTTGAGTTGCTGGTATTTACTGGCATGCACCACTCTCCTGGTTTCTCTCTCTAGTCCTGCTAAGGGTTGGTTTGTTTGTTTGTTTTTGAAGAATCAGGTCTTTATTTCATTAATTTCATTAATCATTTGTATTGTTTTGCTCATCTCCATTTCATTTATTTCTGGTCTGGTCTTTGATGTTTTCTTTCTGCTAAATTTGCTTTCATTTGTTCTTTGAGAAGCAGTGATCAGTTGTTCATTTGAGATCTTTGGGCTTTATATAAGACACAAACTGCTCTAAACACCCACTTAGTACTGCTTTTGCTATATTCCATAGGTTTGGTATGTTCTTTGTCCCTTTTTATTGGTTTCAAGAAATTTTTAAATTTCCTTCTTGATTTCTTGCAAGATCCATTGAAATAAGTTGTTTATATGTATTTATTGTTTCCCAAAGTTATCTTTATAATGATATTTTGTTTTATTCTCTTGTTGTCAGAAATGATCCTCAATATTATTTTATTGTTTAATTTACTGAGGCTTATTTTGCGGCCTCTTGTATGATCCATTGTAGAGAATCCTCCTTGGGCTTATAAGAAGAATGTTATTCTGTAATTGTTGGGTAGAATGTTCTGTAGATGTCTTTGAGATGGATTTGGTCTAGGGTTCCATTTAGCTTTGCCATTTCTTTGTTGATTTTCTGTCTAAATGATTTGTTCATTGCTGAAAGTGAGATGTTAAAGTCCCCAGCTATTATTGTATGGCATCTATTTCTCTATTTAGTCTACTAATATTTGATTTATATACTTGGATGCTTTGACTTTGGGTATAAATATATTTAGAATTATTTCTTTGGCTGAATAGACCCCCTTTATCTTTTTTTTTTTTTTTTTAGTTTTATTGATTTTATTTTTTTAAATACATGACAGCAGAATGCATTACAAATCTTATGAAAAATTGTACTCTATATGTATAATATCTTTGTATATAGAGTATGTTCACGCCAATTCATGACTTTATACATGTACTTTGTTTTCTTTGCATTATAATACTTATTATACATATATACCACAATTTTTCATATCTCTGTATAAAAAGTAGGTTGACACCCAATTTGAGTCTTTATACATGTACTTTGGATAATGATGTCCATCACATTCCACTGTCCTTGTTAATCCCCTGCCCTCTCCTTTCCCTCCCACCCCTCAGGTATTACAAGTAATCTTATAATGATTTAAATGTATAAATATGAGATGATTTAAAGTATAAAGGAGGCTGTGAATGGATATATGCAAATACTATACCATTTTTATGAGAGACTTGAGTATAATAAATCACTATCCACTATAGTCACCTTATGCCAAAATTGCCCCACTTCACATTACCTCATTCTGTAATGTGAGAACACTGAGACCCCAGAGTGGAAAAGAAAGGGTAGAAGAAAGGAATTAGTCTTTACTGTATAAATGCTTTCTGTATTATACATTCTACAAAATCATTTTCAATTTTTAGATTGATAGTAAAATGCCTATTTTATACATAAGGAAGAAGCTAGGCTTAGGCTGCTTGTTCTTTTTTCCATACTATGTTTCATATTTTACTATTTACTACATCATCCTGTCAAAGTGGGTGGAATTGATAAAAGCCAGAGATAAATCTCCCAACAGTTAATTGAGCTACTCACTGACTCTTTGGTTTTCAAACAGGATCACTTTGTATTAAGGCCTGTGTCCCTTTCTAACCCCTCCACAAATACGCACCCCCATGGTTTATCTCTTGATTTTGAATAAAGATTTGTTGCCCCAAAAATTAGAGGGAGAGTTCACTGCTTTAGATCTATCTGCTGAGAGCCAGGCTGAGTCTGTATGGCCCCTGGCATTTTGCCAACAGTATTGATTGACAGGCGCCTCTGCCTGTCCGCCTCTGCCAAATATGGTTAGGTATCAGTCCTCTAGGATTGACTCCAAGATTAACTTGTGGTAAAAAGGTCACACAATTTTGACATTGTTTTATTATTTGTCTAGCTTGTTCCTTAGTTATTTTAAAACACTTTTGTAAAGTATTAGCATTGACATGGAACCTTTTATGAAAATGTGTAGCTTCTTCTAGTGTAGAGAAAATATGTATGTCATGTGTAGTTTTATCTGCTAAATCGTTGCCCAAACTAAGGGCTCCAGGCAATCCTGTATGTGCTCTGATATGTCCTATAAAGAATGGATCTTTTCTGTCCCAGATTAGACTTTGTATAGCAGAAAACAAAGAGAAAACAGTAGAGGAAGGGGAAATCCTGCCAGCATCTTCAAGGGATACTATAACATTAACTACATACTGACTATCAGAGAATAAATTAAATACAGAATCTTTAAACATCACAAAAGCTTGTAAAACTGCATTAAGCTCTACCTTTTGAGCTGATTGTTTGGGTACTAAAAATGTAAAAGTTTGATCAGGGGTAACTACTGCTGCTGTACCATTATTTGACCCATCAGTGAATACATTTGGAGCATTCATGATAGGGGTTTTTCTTGTCATTTTTGGAAAAACTACAGGATGCGAAGACCAAAAAGACAACAAAGGATTAGATGGTAAGCGATTATCAAATGAAACATTAGATTTACACATGATTATTGCCCAAGTATTTAACTCATTAGCTAACTCATCAATTTGATCCATAGTATATGGAGTAATAATTTTATTGGGAGAAATTCCAAACACTCCCTTTGCTGCTTTTATTCCTTTGAGTATTAATTGTCCTACAGCCTCAGGATACCTAGTAAGAATAGTGTTAGGAGAATAAGATAAATGTATCCACAATAATGGACCTTCTTGCCAAAATACTCCTGTAGGAATATTTTTTGTTGGTATTACAATAAATAATAAAGGCAAAGTTATATCAATTCTATCCAAATGCATATTTTCCATATATGTTTCAATAATTTTTAATGCCTTTCTTGCTTCAGGCGTTAACATGCGGGGTGAATTTGGATCTGATGGACCTTTTAGGATATCAAATAAAGGTCCCAACTCTCCTGTTGGTATGCCTAGATAAGGCCTTATCCAATTTATGTCTCCTAATAACTTTTGAAAGTCGTTAAGTGATTTGAGTTGATCTACTCGTATTTGAATTTTTGGTGGACGGACCATGGTTGAGGATAATAGAACTCCTAAATAATTAATTGGAAAATTTAATTGTACTTTATCTATTGCTATCTCTAGATTATAATTTTTTAATAAATTTGTAAGTGTGGCATAACATTCTAGCAATGTGTTTTTATCTTTGTGTGCTAACAATACATCATCCATATAGTGAAATATTTGTAGTTTAGGATTTTGATTTCTAAGTGGCTGGATTGCTTTGTTAACATAAATTTGACACATAGTTGGGCTGTTAGCCATCCCTTGAGGGAGTACTTTCCATTCATATCTCTGATCAGGACCTTCATGATTCAGTGCAGGGATAGTAAATGCAAAATGTGGACTATCCTCAGGATGAATTGGAATTGAAAAAAAAACAATCTTTAATATCTATAGCTAAAACGTACCAGGTTTTTGGCAAAGCAGACAATTGAGGAATCCCCGATTGAGCAGGTCCCATAATAACCATCTCATTATTAATGGCTCTTAAATCTTGCAATAATCTCCATTTACCAGATTTCTTTTTAATGACAAAAATGGGAGTATTGTAAGGAGATACGGAAGGTTGTATATGTCCCTCCGCTAATTGTTGCTTGACCAGGTCATGGGCTGCTTGTATCTTTTCTTTAGTCAGGGGCCACTGAGGAACCCATACTGGTCTATCTGATTTCCAAGTAATTTTTATTGCCTCAGTGACCCCTTCTGAAAACCCAGTCCATGTCTA
This sequence comes from Marmota flaviventris, assembly GCF_047511675.1. Taxonomy (NCBI): domain Eukaryota; kingdom Metazoa; phylum Chordata; class Mammalia; order Rodentia; family Sciuridae; genus Marmota; species Marmota flaviventris. The sequence continues at coordinate 66,147,530 of NC_092518.1, read as the reverse complement.
TTTATTCCCTGATCTATTTGAATGGGTGCTGCTATGCCTTGTTCTCCTAATCTTTTTTCTTTCCTGAAACCTTGTCTAGCCCTAATAGTGGGCGCATTTGGATTGATGTTATTTGTTAATGTCAAACCTAATTGATCTAGGACATCTCGTCCCCATAAATTTATAGGAAGATGATCCAATACATATGGCTGTATAGTTCCTTCGCATCCTTCAGGATCCTTCCAATCTAATACCATTGCACTTCTATGGGGATTAGTTGCCACTCCTAGGCCTCGAAGCGTTTGAGTGGCTTGTTGTAGCGGCCAATGTTGTGGCCATTCTTGACGAGATATGATGCTAAGGTCTGCACCTGTATCCAGTAGCCCATTAAATACATGTCCTTGAATATTTAGTTTTAGCATGGGGCGAGAATCTAAATTTAAAGACAGCATAGCCCAATCTACACCTGTGGAGCCTAATCCCCTGGAACCTCTTTCTATAGTACTACTGGAAAATTTATCATGTAGGCTGGGTATTATTAATAACTGTGCTATTCTATCTCCTGGTGAAATTACTGATATACCCTTTGGAGAACTAGCTATAATTTTTATTTCACCTTCATAATCGGGATCAATTACCCCGGGACTTATCATAAGTCCTTTTAGCGTAGAAGAACTGCGTCCTAACAATAAGCCTACTGTTCTTTGGGGAAGAGGTCCTTTTACTCCTGTGGGAATGATTTGAACTCCCATCTCTGGAGTTAGTACTGCTCTGGCGGAGGTGCAGATGTCCAACCCTGCGCTCCCTCTGGTTCGTCTGATGAGAGATCTGATGGATAATGTGTCCTGGGCACTACCCTGATGGTATTGCTGGGTTTCTCCATGGTGTTTCTGGGTTCCTCCAGTGCCCCGTACATTTGTGGTCGTGGGCCCCGGAGCATTGGGCCCCCCTGTCCGTTTTTTGGCAATGGAACTCGATGCCTTTCTCCACGATATCGTGGGTAAACACTTGGTCCTTGTCTGTTTTTTGATAACGGAATACCCTCTATGGTGGTTTGAGAACGGCATTCATTAGCCCAATGTTTCCCTCTACGGCATCGTGGGCAAATACCCGGTATTCTATTCGTTTGATATCTAGCTTTGTTAAACCCTCCTCCTATGGGGCAACTCCTTTTAAAATGTCCTGTTTGATCACAATTATAGCATGTTTTGGGCCTGGCATCTAAAGCCTGTTGTACTGCTGCTAAGACTTGCCCTTGTTCATTAATGTCTCTACATAATTTAATATGTGTGTTTAAATCTTCATGTCTCCATGGTCTAATGACCTCTCTGCAACAACGATTTGCTTGGTCATAAGCCAGTTGTTTTATAAATGGCATTGCCTGGAGCCCTTAGTTTGGGCAACGATTTAGCAGATAAAACTACACATGACATACATATTTTCTCTACACTAGAAGAAGCTACACATTTTCATAAAAGGTTCCATGTCAATGCTAATACTTTACAAAAGCGTTTTAAAATAACGCCAAGGTCACGGGTTCTATCCCCGTACGGGCCACCAAATGCCGCAGTCTGGCTGGGCACAAATCACGAGCCACTGAAGCAGGAACAAACTTTATTTTTAAACTGCAGGAAAACACTTCACACAGCTCCCGGGGAATCCTCCCGAACGCGCCATGAGGCTTGTCCAGGAACCCCCAGCCGGAACTATCTCTCCCGGAAATCCCTCCTCCTGCACTTCCCCAACCAATGGGAACTCTTGGGGAATCCCCGGAAATCCCCACGAGAACTCCAAAATAGTGCGAGAACTCAAAACTTGCGGCAGAGGCGGACAGGCAGAGGCGCCTGTCAATCAATACTGTTGGCAAAATGCCAGGGGCCATACAGACTCAGCCTGGCTCTCAGCATCTATCAGTATATTTTATTTGGCAGGAAGTAAACATTGCTGATATATTTAAACATAAAGCACTGAGAGGCAATTGTGACATAAGAAAATGAACATTTGAAGTTCATGCCCTTTCTCAGTCACTTAAACTTTTTATGATTTTGGAAAACTTACTCCATTAGCCTGGATTTTAGTTTGCTCTATGTAAAATTAGGGTTTGGACTAAAAATTAATCTTTAAAATCCCTTTAAACTCTAGCATAATTCTATAATAGATGCCAGTTCAAAAAGAGAAAGTCCAAATATGGTTGCTTATAAATTACATGACAGATAGAGCCTCAGAAATTATGATTAACTTCTTAAAATCTTCATTAGAGTTTATTTACATTTTATTACTGACAAAGTAAGGTATATTTCCTGTCTTCCTTATTTCCTATCTCTAGAATTAGAGCATGAAGCTAAGTGACATATAAAAGTGAATCCCAATGAAAATTTCATGAGAAGGACCTAGAAAATGAGTAGAAATATTAAATCTCTAATTGTACCTGTAGGCAAATATTTATTCATGGGGTTGATTTTTATACTTATTTAAATCTGTGTTTTCTACATAAAAGTAGCTTTCTAATGCAATTTACATTTGGATTCTGCTATTAGAGCTGTGTTCCCAAGTGAAATTTTGATGAGTATGTGTTTTTATAAGAAACATTCATTTTAAGTCTACAATGGAACTGTTTCTAGACTTAATGGATTAGGAGGACTCAAGATGCTTAAGAAATCTAATTGAAAATATTATTTATTGATATCAAACTTTAAATTTAGCTTTAAGTTTAAAAAATTATTTTATACTTACCTCTTAAACTTGCCAGACTTGAGTTGTTTAGTACTTCAAAATTTTTGTTCTTCCTACCTGTTGTATAATTGTGCTTCAGTATGTTTCATCATAAGCTCCCTGAGCTTTTTCTGGTCTAATGATAATATTTAGTATTTCATGTTTAAAGAGAATGTTCTTTGAGGTATTTTCCACAGAAGTTACACATTTTCAATGACCCCTCTATTATTTCTTGATTTCTGACCTGGGTATTTTGATATGATTAATTGATTTTAGGAGAACAAATTAAACTGTTACAGGTCTAAGCTGATGTAGTAAATAAAGTATTCTTACAATAACAACCCTATAGTAAGTCCTTGATTTTGATTTATTGTTATTGAGCATCGTTGTTATTGATTCTTTTTTTTTTTTTTTTTTTGTACTGGGGATTGAACCCAGGGGTGTTTAACCACTGAGCCACATCTCCAGCCCTTTTTATGTTAGATTTTGAGACAGGGTCTCCCAGAGTTGCCTAGGGCCTTGCTAATTTGCTAAGACTTTCCTTGAACTTGCAATCCTCCTGCCTTAGCCTCAGAAGTTGCTGGGAATACAGGAGTGTGCCACCACATCTGGCTTGTCTTTTTATTTTATTTTTTTAGGGTTTTTAATCATCAAGTTGTAATTGAGGGTATGGTACTAAACTTTTAAGTCAGGATAGTAGATTAGTACATGTTGTAATTCACTAGACAGATGTTCTAAAATAGATACACATTTTTCAAACATCAGAATTGTAATAGGTTATTGGTGATTTGTTTTAGAAAACAATGGGATAGATTGTTAGTAGACAGGATACTGAAGAAAGGAGTAAAATAAGAAAAGAATCATATCCTTATAATAAATACAGTATGCTACACAGTAAGTAAAGCAAAGCTATTATGGAAGACAAATAAGAGAAAGCCACAGCCTGGTTTGCATTTTCTGAATTTGTATTACAGTATTCTATATTGTAATTTTAAACAAAAGGAACTTAGGGCCAGGGCATGTATTGTAGTTGTAGAACCCTTTCCTAGGATGAATGAAAGATGCTGGTTTCCATCGTTAGTACTGGAAAAAAGGAATTTAAATATGTGAAGTGATCTATTAATAATTCAATGTATATTAGACTGTTGACAATATATTTCAAATAATGACATTTATACCTTTTATCAAAGACCATTATTTTTAATTTCTGAAGTTAATTCAATAACATTTGAAAGTATTAGTAGTAAAAATTAAACAATTTCAGAATTGTTATATGAATTTTATTCCCTTTTGGGGGGGCTATACTGTGGATTAAACCCAGACAAGCTTTACCCACTACATCTCTAGCCCTTTTTTATTTTTTATTTTGAGAAGGAATCTTGCCAAGTTGCTGCTGAGGCTGACCTCGAACTTTGAATCCTCTTTCTTCAGCCTCCCAAGTTGCTGGGATTATAGGCATATACCACCACACCCAGCCTGATAAGCCTGATTAATTCTTTTTATTTATTTTTTTTAGTCATAGTTAGATACAATACCTTTATTTTATTTATTTTTTATGTGGTGCTGAGGATCAAACCAAGCGCCTCACACTGGTAGGTGAGCGCAGCGCTCTCCCTTCCCACTGAGCCACAACCCCAGGGGCACTCATCCACAGAGCCACACCCACCTCAGCCCTCTTTTGTATTTTATTTAGGGACAGGGCCTCACTGAGTTGCTTAGCACCTTGCTTTTTCAGAAGTTGGCTTTGAACTTGCAGTCCTCCTGCCTCAGCCTCCTGAGCCACTGATTAATTCTTTAAAATATGATTGGAGGCTTTTAATGGGATGACTGATATTATCTTAAACTGTCTCCATTTACTTGGTCATTAGTACTTACATTGATGTTGGGGAAACATAGGAAATTAAACTGAAATAAATTAATTTTGCTGATAGCTAGGGACAATGGTAAAAATACCCAATTTTTACCAGTGGTAAAAGTGCTTGCCTGATGTGTTTGAGGCTCTGTGTTTGATCCCTAATATCACAAAAATACCTAGTTTTTAGAAAATGATACAATGGTAGCTGATGTGATCTAGAAGATAAATATATAAAGGAGGAAATGAGCTGTACAGGTAAGATACTTTAAGTAGAAAGGATTCAAAATATTTCCTATACAAATAAATGATAAATGTCTGATGTGATTGATAAGTTATCCTGATGTAATCATTGTACAATATATACATTTATTGAAATATCATATTGTACCTCTAAATATGTGTAATTATTACATGTCATTTATACAATTTAAAAATGTATTAAACCTATATATAAGCAATTTGAAATATACTATACCTTTGTTAATATATTTTATTTTTATGTGGTGCTGAGGATCAAACTCAGTACCTCACAAATGCTAGGCAAGCACTCTATCACTGAGCTACAACCCCAGCCCCTAGTATTTATTTTTCTGTGCTGGGCTCATTTTACTTAGCATAATATTCTTTAGTTCCATCCTTGTATAATATTTCATTATGTATATATATATGACATTGTCTTTATCCATTGATCTGTTGATGGATCCTGAGGTTTTCTCCAAATCTTGGTTATTATGAGTGATACTGAAATGAACATGGAACTATAGATATGTCTTCAGCATAGTAAATTCACCTTCTTTGGACAGAGATTTCTGTATCTTATGTTATTTTCTTGAGGAGCCTCTATATTTTTTCCAAAATGACTATTAATTTGCATTTTCACCCAAAGTCTACAGGGCTTTCTCTATTCTATATCCTTGCCAAAACTTGTGATCATTTATCTTTTTCATAATAGCCATTCTAGCAGTTGTGCAGTGATGTCTCCTTGTAGTTTTAATTTCAATTTCCTAGATGGTTAGAGATGTTGAACATTTTTTTTGTGTGTGTGTGTTCCTGTTGCATATTTGTGTATCTTTTGGAATGTCTCTGTTCAGATAAATTGCTGGGAATTCGGTCAGTTTGTTTTCTTGCTGTTGAGTTCTTTGAGTTCCTTATATATTTTGGATATTAGCTCCTTATCAGATGTATGGCTTGCAAGTACTTTCTCGAAATCTGTTTATTGTCTCTTCACTCTTGTTGTTTTCTGTACTGTGAAGAAGTGTTTTAATTTGATGCAATCCCATTTTTCTATTTTTTACTCTTTTTACATGTGCTTTTAGTGTCCTCAGAAATTATTGTACAATCATTGTTATGGTGCTTCTGTTTTATTCTAGTAGCTTTACAGCTTCAAATATTGCATTTAAATGTGATACATTTTGCTCAAATTTTTGCATATGGTGTGAGGTCTGGATCATTTATTCTTTTTCCATGTGACTATCCGGTTTTTCCAACACCATTTATTGAAGAACATGCCTTTCTTCATTGTCACATTTGTTGAATATTAGTTGAATATAAATGTTTGGGTTTATTTCTGGAATTTCTATTCTTTTCCATTGGTCAATATAAATGTTTTATTTCAAACTTATGCTGGTTTGAAATAATAGTTTCATATTTGGAAATCAGGGAATGTGATACTTCTAGCTTTGTTCTTTGTGATCAGGGTTGCTTTAGTTACGGTCTTTTTTGTTCCATTTGGATTTTAGTAATTTTTTTTCTATTTCTATTCAAAACATCATATTTTTTTAAAAAAAAATTTAATTGATTTTTTAAATGACAGCAGAATGCATTACAATTCTTATTACACATATACAGAACAATTTTTCATATCTCTGGTTGTATATAAAGTATGTTCACACCAATACATGTACTTTGGATAATGATGTCCATCACATTCCACTATCCTTGTAACCCCCTGCCCCCTCCCTTCCCCTCTCACCCCTCTGCCTTATCTAGAGTTCGTCTATTCCTCCCATGCTCCCTCTCCCTGTGAATTGTCCTGCTATAAACATGTTGTCACTGTGCCCCTATAGTATGCCGTTTTTAAGTCCTTTGGGTACAGATAAAGGAGTGGGGATAGCTGGGTCAAATGGTGGTTCCATTCCCAATTTTCCAAGAAATCTCCATACTGCTTTCTATATTGGCTGCACCAATTTGCAGTCCCACCAGCAGTGTCTGAGTGTACCTTTTTCTCCACATCCTCACCAACACTTATTGTTGTTTGTCTTCATAATAGCTGCCATTCTGATTGGAATGAGATGAAATCTTAGAGTGGTTTTGATTTGCATTTCTCTAATTTCTAGTGATGATGAACATTTTTTCATATATTTGTTGATTGATTATATATCATCTTCTGAAAAGTGTCTGTTCAGGTGGTCATCAGAATTTTGATAGGGATTGGATTGAATCTATAGGTTACTTTTGAGTTTTATGAATATTTTCAACATCAAGTGGGTAGACAGATAAAAAATATGATCCCATTCTGCTTCCTCTAAGGACCCACATAGACTAAGGATGAAAAAGATATTCCATGTAAAAGGAAGCCAAAACAGAGTGGGGGTGCTCGATATATTAAAAAAAAAAAAAGATTCTGAGTGGAAAACCATAAAAAGATAAAGAAGCTAAGTATATGATAATGATAAAGATATTAATTCATCAAGAATTTATATATAAATATATATGTACCCAGCATTGGATCACCAAAATAGATAAAGCAGATATTAATATATTTGAAAGGAGAGACAGACTGCAGTACAATAGTAAGAGACTTCATTATTCCATTTCCAACATTGGTCAGGTTATCCCAACAAGAAAGTCAATAAGGAAACTTTAAACTTGTACCACACTCACACCAATTGGATGTAAGAAATATTTATATATCTTCCATATAACAGCAATAGAATATACATTCTCCTCACATGTACACTCAACATTTTGTAGCATATATTATATTTTAGACCTCAAAATAAGTCTACACAAATTTAAGAATATTGAAATCATATTAAGTATTTTTTCTCAACACAGTGGCATGAAACTAGAAATAAATACAGATTGAGCACCTTGAATCTAAATATTCTAAATCTAAAATGCCCAACAGCTGAAGCTTTTTGATGATGCCATAAGAGGAAAATTTCACACCTGATCTGATGTGACTTCTCAAAGTAAAAAAGTAGTTACACTAAAATAATATATAAATTCATATTTGGGGTATATATGTAAGGTGTATATGAAACATAAATACATTTTTTTATTTAGACTTGGATCACATTACCAAGATACCTTATCATGAATATCCAAATATTCTAAAATACCCCCAAATATGAAATCATTAACTTATATTTCCAAGCATTTTGTATAAGGATATTCAACCTGTAACTGGATAAATGTTGAAAGACTCACAAATATGTGAAAATTAAAATATACTCCTGAACATCCAATGGGTCAAAGAAGAATTAAATTTCAATTAGAAAAAAAAATCACTTGAGACAAATAAAAATGAAAACAGAATGTACCATAACTTACTGGATGCAAAATCAGTCCTCAAAGGGAAGTTTGTAGCCATAAATGTCTAGAGGACAAAAGAATGATCTCAAGTAAGAAACCTAGTGTTACACTTGTAAGAACTAGAGAAAGAATAAAGTAATACCAAAATTAGACAAAAGAAGGAAATAAATATCAGAGCAGAAAAAAAGACTAGAAAAATAATAGGAAATAAAAGGAAATCTAAAAGTTCATTTTTTGAAAAAAATAAGTTGAAAAGTCTTTAAGTAAACCAACAAAGAAGATTAAGAAAAGAGCCAAACAAAAATAAAAAATAAAAAAATGTGGAGCTATTAAAACCAATACCACAGAAATACAAATAACCATAAAGACTATTATGAACAACTATATACAAATCAGATAACCTAGAAGAATGCATGGATTTCTAGAAGCATCCAATATATCAAGGCTGTAACAGAAAGGAATGGAAAATATGAACAAACTAATAATGTGTACAAAGTCTGTCATCAAAAAAAAAAAAAAAAAGCTCAGGTTCTTATGGGTTCACTGTTGAATGCTACCAAAGTGTTAAAAAGAAGTTAATTGAATAAATTGAAAGCTATTCCATGTCCATGGATTGGCTCATTAATCCTCTTCAGACTCTTCTAAAACAATGGAGTACATTTGAACTCAACTCAAGAAGTCACATTACTCTGATACCAAAGCCAGACAAGGACACTACAAGAAAAGGAAACTACAGACCAGTATTCCTGATGATCATAGATGCAAAATCATCAGCCAAATTCTAGTGAATTGAACTCCACAGCATATTCAAAGATCATTCACCATCATTGTGCAACATTTATTCCTGTAATGCAAGGATAGTATAGCACATCCAGATCAGTAAATGAGATGGAGAAGTTAGTAAAAAAGAAGGGAAAAATGCCACATAATCACCTCTAAAGGTATAGAAAATGCATTTGACACAATTCAACATACATATGTAATAAAACCTTTGAAAAATGGATATAGAAGAAATGTACCTCAACAGAATAAACACTGTATTTTGCAAGCCCACAGCTAATATCATAATGAACAATGGAAAATTGGATGCTTCTTCTCTAATATCAGGAACAAAACATGATTTCCTTCTTTCTCACTTTCATTCAGCATATTACTGGAAGATCTTGCTGGGGCAATTAAGCAAGAAAAAGAAATACAACACATCTCTATAGGAAAGGAAGAAGTGAAATTGTCTATTTCTGATGACATGATCTTATATAGAGAAACCCCTAAAGACTCTACTCAAAAACATTTAAAATTTTAAAAAATGTTAACACAGATTAAAAAAAAAAATCCAGTGAAGCTGCAAGTCGCAAAAAACAACATACAAAAATACTTAGTGTTTCTATACCCTAACAATGAACTAGTTGAGAGAGAAATTATGAAACCAATTTCATTTAAAATAACATCAAAATTAAAATACTTAAAAGTACATTTAATCATGGATATCAAAGAACTACACATTAAAAACAATAAAACACTGATGACAGAAATTGAAGAAGACACAATAAATTAAAAGCTATTCCATGTCCGTGGGTTGGCTCATTCTCTATCTCCTGCTCCCATTCTCAAAATTGCTTTTCTATTATTTTTTCCAAGTTAATTGTTTTTGTTCTTATACTTATGATATTTTTAAGTAGTTTTTTTCCCCTATAGGAAATATTTGGCAGTGCATGGAAGTATTTTTTCTTCTCACAACTTAGTGCTGGTTGTACTACTAGCATGTAGTGGGCATAGGCCAAGGCTGCTGCTAAACACACTACAATGTATGGAAGCCCCCTCTAACAATCATCTAGTCTGGAGTATCCTGAGTTCTTCAGATAAGAAAATATTGCCTTGAAGTAACATACCTTTTTCTCAATCTACCTGCAAAGTGTGGAAGAGACAAAGGAAATCAGAAATGATGGTCAATTGTTTCAAGGAACTCAGATCACTGAGAAATGTTTGGAAAAAGATTACCAAATTCTCAAGTTAGGTTGCCTACTCTTCCTGTTGTAGTAATTTCTTGTTGGTTGGTTGGGAACCAGCTGCAAAAAACCCCAAACAAAACAAAACAAACAAACAAACAAAAAAAAAAAAACAAACAAAATAACCCCTCTTACCTAGGTCAACATTTTTTACCATTATATATTCAGCATCTTGCAGTATTATATACTAGATCACTAATTTGTTCTTATGATTTGCATTAAAAGTTTCACTGATTTTGCCTATTCATCATTAATTTTTTGTCATTTTGTCAGTTTAAAATGGCCAGTGGATCTACCTTTGCCTGAAAGACAGACTTCATTGCTCTTAAGATTGTGAGACATTGAAAGGTTTTATATTTTGATTGTGGCATGGCTCTAATTATACTAATCTAGCTAGAACTCAGTTCTTGCCTTAATTTTGCCTTGCTTAAACATAAAGCTATTGTCACTTGTACTATATTATTTATACAGTGTGGTAAATGTCACCTTCCCCTAAGGTGACTTTGAACTTGTAGGAATCCTTTGTTTTGATTAAAATACAATATGTGGGGTGTCAAGTATTTCCATTCTATAAAGATAGACAGGAATAATTTCACAGAAATAGATGGTTGTAAATCCTTATATGTGGAACAGATCTCAATTTCAGAAATGGACAGAATCCAGGTGGTACTTGAAGGGGAATTGTGTAGACATGTGCTTTATCTTGGCTTTTTTTTTTTTTAAAGAAAATTCAGAAAACTAAACAAACCAAAAATGTGACAGGCTCTAAAATGATCTCATGGGAGATGAGGTCTCAAAAGTTCATTGTAACTAAAAGAAGAACTTCCAGATTCAGAAACCAAAACGGGGAGAACCATAGACAAACCTGGAAAGAATTGTTTTCTATTTCAGATCTATGTAGTGTCATAGCTTCCCTTCTCTCTTCACTGTGTAGGTCTCTTATATTATTTTTGAAATATTAGGGGCAGATATTGAAAAGATAGGACAGGAGTTTATAAAATTTCCTGTATAAATTTTAAGATGTATATACTTAACCAAATACAGTTTTTTAAAATTTTAATTCCTTTGTGTTATAGGATAATTTACCTATATATTTAAAGTGACCGAGTCTCTCATTGTAGTATATCAAGAAAGGGAAAATATGAATGTGCTTGAGAAACCACAATATGCCAAGCAGAACATCAGAGCCTTAGATTTAATAGATAAGTATTGTGAATGCATTATTTTAGTCAACTTTAATTTATAATACCATGAAACATGTTAAGGGAATTTAGACTTCTCACAGGGTTGAATTGCTGTGGCGTGTGTACCCTGCTTTGTTTTAATATTCATAACTGAATTTCATGAAACAGTTTTGACTTTTAGATTTTAAGAAATTAATCTCTAATTTTATTTTATTTTTTTCAGTAAATATCACTTCTGCCAGGCAATTAACCGGATGTAGTCGCTTCAGCCATATTTTTCCTTCATCTGCTTACCAGCACATTAAGATGCATAAGAGAATTCTGGGACACCTATCTTCTGTCTACTGTGTAGCATTTGACCGAAGTGGGAGAAGAATTTTTACAGTGAGTTTAAAATTTATGATATGAAATTGTTACATACTTAAAAGAATGGAAGATAGATTTCATGGCATTGCATTGTGCTTTGTAAGGAGTTCATCCTTTTTGGACCTGAGAATGCAAGAAAAGATGAATAGGAATTTAATTTTTTTTCTTGTTTTATATAAATAAAGGGTGAATTATAATGTTCATTATCTGTTGGGGATTTAATTTAAAAAATAATTATTCAGAATATATTATATTCTAGGAGTGGTTAATCTATGGTAAGTAAGTGTATTCATTCATTCCATTTTAGCAAATATTTATTTAAATGCATTTTCTGTGTGTCACAGTGTAATTGCTGACAGTTTTGCTTAATTAATGATTCCATCACCCTTGTGACTGAATAGTTGAACTGCATAGTTAATGAAGAGTAGTAGTTGGGCATGTTGGCACACTATTCTTATCTCAGTGATCCAGGAGGCAGAGACAGGAAGATTGCAAGTTCAAAGTCAACTTCAGCAACTTAGCAAGGCTCTGTGCAACTTAGGGAGACCCTGCCTCAAAAAAAAAAAAAAAAAAAAGCCAGGAAAGTGGCTCTGTGGTTAAGGGCTCCTAGGTTCAATTCCTGCTACCAGAAACAAAGAGTCATTATTTTGTATCTTTCTTTTACTACTGGTTATTTTTAAAATTGAATTTTTATTAACCAAGTCATACTGTTTGCATTTCTAAGAAATATTAATTTTATTGCTTCCTTACTGTTGTAACATAGGGTTGCGTTTAATAGCATAATTTTCTTTTTCTATTTATAGAAGAGGAAGTGGTTTGGGTTTGTATTTTGAGAAATTATGACTCCTGAGATTTCATTTCACACTTCTCTTACTTTGATGACTTCATGTCTTCAAGTATATCACCTAAATATCTGGATGTTAATGATCACAATGAGGATGGTGAATGCCATCTTTTAATAGATTATTAAGTATTTTACCTGCCACAGTAGAATAAAATTGCTTTTTAATATATTTAAAGCTCTTGAAATAATAGGAAGTTTGACATTCTGTTTTCACTGAAGATTATTAATGGCCTCCGGTTTCCTGAGAAATGAAGGAGACTTTAAGTTGAATTTAGAAGTATTTGTAGAAAAAATATTCAAGCAATTAAGAAAAAAGGATGTTAGATGTAAGGAAAAAATAAGTAAGCAATACTTAATGACAAATCATTTACAAGTAAGTTTAAAATATTTTGAGTTCTGAGGAGTTTTGTATAGGTACCAATGCCGAATTGGACAATGCTTTATCAGTCTTATCATTTGGATATAGTTTGTATTTGATACTAGATCTGAGTTATAAATAGAGAGTAGACTCAGAAGCAAAGGTTTACAAGTAACTTAAAAATATCCCTTTGTCTTTTAGTATTTTTAGGGGAGTGGATGGCAAATTTTGGCTTCATTATTAATCTTCTGTCCTTTGTGTACTATAGGGTTCAGATGACTGTTTGGTGAAAATTTGGGCTACAGATGATGGACGTCTCCTTGCTACACTTCGAGGGCACTCTGCCGAAATTTCTGACATGGCTGTTAACTATGAAAATACTCTTATTGCCGCAGGCAGCTGTGATAAAGTTGTAAGAGTATGGTGTCTTCGAACATGTGCACCAGTTGCTGTCCTGCAGGGACATTCAGCTTCTATTACTTCCATACAGGTAAGAAAAATGATCTCTCTAAAGTATGTAATGCAGATGAGAATTCTCTCATTTTTATTACATTGTATGGATAATAACACAAAGACTGGCATCAGAAAATTAACCCCACAAGGGTTTTTTGTTCCTACCCTGAATACAGGTTGGTTCAAAGTTCCCTTTTCATATAAATCTATTCCCTTTAGAAACAAATAAAAAGATGATTGAAAAGATTTTTCAAATATAGTGTGACACGTTTTATTTATGTCACTTGTATTTTTGAAGAAAGGAGTAAATGTTTTCTAAAGTGCACTAAAACCTGTTACCATATAAACAGGTTTTAACTAGAATATTGGCATGCTTTGTTCTAATATTTAATGCAAAATGTTTGACAATCAAATTTAACGTGTGTTGTCTAATCTTGGGCAACTTTTTATTTTGTAGTTTCAGTGATTTCTTGTTTCAGTTATATATTTGCAATAAAATACATTGGCATCTTTTAAATATTTGTCCATATAATATTTTTACTAGATATTGATATTTAAAGGCCTGGATGTCCCAAAAGACCTTTTATTTAACAGAACTAACCAAGTTTCAGTCTTGTCTACTTACTTGTGTTGACAGCAAAACAGAAGTCCTTCTGAAAGTTTTACACTCTGGTTTAAGATGCCACTGTTGAAGATCATTACTCCCATTTTTGGGTGTTATTTTAATAATATATCACCTTTTTATAGGGAATTAACAATGATTGGCTTCAGTGTGTAATGGGTTTGAAATTTTTCTTTTTAAAATTTTGATTAGTTGAAATTATTTAATAGATTTTAATTTAAGGTTATCTGCTCCATGTGTTCCCACCATCATGTCTGACTTGATTATTGGACATACTTTCATGTAACATAAAATGACTATTTGATTATATTGAAAATATTTATGATAGTGTTTAATTTTTTCATAATTTCACTTGATTTTTTTCTCATTTTGTTTACAAGTTGGGGTACCTTGTAAATCTATGTGCCCCTTCGCTGACTCACTCTTTCCCTTAGTGATCTCATATAGTCTCATGGCTTTGAACTGCATCTGTAAACTTATAACTCTCAAACATATCCCGATCTTTGAACTAACTGTCTTTTAGCTCTTATACTTGTTTATTCAGCTACATACTTGGCATCATCACTTGGATATCTTTTAGGCATCTGAAACAACATATTCAAATTAAACTCATCTTCCTTCCTCAGACCTATTTCTCTTCAAACTTTTCCCATCTGTATTAGCTTTCTGTCACTATAAAATGCCAGAAGAAGATTACTTTTGAAGAAAAGATGATTTATTTACCTTGCAATTTTGAATGTTATGTCCTAATGGTATAATGTAGGCTTGGCAATTATCCTTTGGCTGTACTACTTCACAGTGTAAATAGCAAAGGCAGGAGCATGCTGGAGCAAGCAATCCCACCATGGTGGAGACATTGTGTGTAAGAGATGACATCATCCAAAAGGAAGTCAGAAAGACAGACTGGTGTCCTGTAGTTCCTTGAGGGTACACACTCAAAGACCCTCTAAGAACTTCCCATTCAGGTATACCTTCCAATAGAATCACCCTGAGTATTAATCCTTTAACATGGTCTTCGAGGAGACATTCAACATCAAACCATAGCAACATCTAAACACATGACAATTTCATGCTTCTAACTTTTCAGGGTACTCATCCCTGACTTTTCACTCAGTGTCCACCTTACTAGCTAATCATGTTGGCTAACCTTTAAAATATATATAGAATCTTGCAAATTTTCATGACTTTTATCAGTAGTGACCTATTTTAAGATACTGTCATCCGTGGCCTAGATTTTTTTCTCATTAAAAAATTATTTATGTGTTCTAAACAGTTATACATGACAGTAAAATGCTTTTTGATTCATTGTACACAAATAGAGCACACTTTTTCACTTTTCTGATTGTATACAAAGTAGGTCACACCATTGTGGCCTAAATTTTTAAACTAAACTTCTAACTGATCTTGTTTCTTTTCTTCCCTTTTCCCTGCCCTAGTCTAGCCTCTACAGAACATCCAGTTGCTTTTAAAATGGAAGTTAAATCATGTCACTGGCAATGAGAACCCTCAACCACTTCTAGTCTTAGAATTAAAGCCAGTCTACAGTAAACCTTGATGTCCTACCTTCTAAGCCAGCTCCCTCTCTTTGACCTCATCTCCTAACACTTGATTTTTTTTCTCACTGGTTTAGCTGCCATCTTCTCTAATTTTTTGAATATTCCAGGTCTTTGCTTTTGCTATTTCCATCTCTAGAATTGTCTTCCCCGAATATTCACATGCTTTGTTTTCTTAATTTTTAAGTAATTTATGTAAATGTCACCTTCTCATGGAGACCTCTGACCACTTTGCAATTGTAACCCACAAGTACTCTGTTATCTCATCTTTTTTGTTTCATTTTTCTCCATAGTAATGATTACTATTTGGCATTCTATGCATTTTTTTCATTACTTCTTTATTAACAGTTTATATGAATTTATAGTATATTATCTTTCCAGTTTATCTTCTATTACTTTTAAACACAATAAAATGATCTGCTAATAGTGTTTAGCCTTGAATGGTAAAATTATAAGTTACTTTATTGGATTTCTTATTTTTTTCTACAATTGGTATGTATTTGTAATCCAGAATATGCATTTCTTAAACAATCCCTAATATGATTTCTTACTTGAAATGTTTCCATTAAGGAACATTAGTGGGTCAAATGCCCATTGTGATGGATGAGATAAGTTAAATGTAATGGAGGTAATAAAGGTTTTAGTGAGTGTTTTTTCAAAATTAATAAAATTATATACTATTGTATTGTTAATTTTATCATTCCTAGAGATCAAAGATTGCTGATTTAGAGGCCAGATGGTAAATACCTTAGATTTAGAGACCATGCAATCTCTGTCACAGTTACTTAACTCTAATTTTATAGTGCAAAAGCAACCATACACAATATAAAGAGACCATGTTCCAATAAAACCTCATTTACAGAAAGAGTCTAAAAGCTGGATTTGGTATGTGAGTCCTAGTTGGTGGACTTTTGCTATAGATTGTGAATTAAGTTTTTTATTGAAAGCTTTTCTATTTTAGGAAGGAAAATATGTATAGACACTCTCAGAGTCCTTATTTCTTTACTGTGCTTCAGTTATTAATGGATAATTTTTACTGATAATTTTTTGTTTTAATTCAATTTATTTTTTTAATTTTTATTTGTTTTTTCAGTTATACATGAAAAAAGTATTTTGACAAATATGTTATGGATAATTTTGTTTGTATTTAACTCTGAAGTCTTTAGAGGTTCTGTGCTTATAAATAAGAAAACTAAGTGATTTAATATCTATAATGACGATTTTCTATTGATTTGAGTTCAAAATGTATTTCAATCCTATGTATCTTGATCTGTAAATGTAATCTCAATCTCAAATGGAAATTATTTATTATCTCTATTTGGAATTTTAAAAACTCAAAGGAATCCTAGATATTCTGGTCTGATTTTCAGATTTATTCTTGTGTCTTAGACACCAAGAGCCTGGTGGCCCACCCTTCTCTGAGATTTTCTTGTTTGAGCATGTAAAATACTGAGGGTCAAAGCCTGAGAAGCTACATGATAAAGGACATGGTTTTTCTAGCATAGTAATAGTTCTTTTACAATGGTAACTTACCTATATTTTTTCTTAGTCTATTTTTCCACAATGATTGAACAAAGATTTGATGTATTTAGTTTATACATGAATACAATTGAAAATGGTTTAAATTTTAAAAGAACAAAATATACTTCATTGAAGTTGGTCTTTAAGATATTAAAACTCAAATACTTAAATATTAAATTTTCTAATCATAGTTTTTAGGTATATTTCTGATGTTCTATCCATAACTCTAAAATTCCACAGTTGTTTCTACATAAAAAATATGTAGCACATTTTAATGGTTTAACTAGTAATGACCTCATGAGTATTCTCCACTAAACGCTATTAAAATATTATTATTGGAGTATTATGTTAAATGAGCCCAAGGTAGTTATTTTTTTAGGACCAAAGTATTTTATCCTAATGTCAACTACCTTTTTATTTTATTTTTTTGGTATTTTACATTTTTATAAGTTATTTATTATTCTAGGTAATTTAATGTGTTGAAACTGAAATTCTTAAAAGAATTTAGTTAATTACATTATTAAAAAGTGATTATAATCTGAAAACATGCTTTGATTGAAATTATTTTGAACATAGAAACTTTATATTTGAATCAGATTTTTCTTTTAAAGTTTTGTCCATCAACTAAAGGCACAACCAGATACCTCACTTCTACTGGTGCTGATGGAACAATCTGTTTTTGGCAATGGCATGTAAAAACAATGAAGTTTAGGTAAGTTTAAAAGAATTTTACAAATGTTGTGAAAAATTAAACATGTTTATTTTATTTACTGCTGTATTCTTAATAGTCCAAATACTTAAAGATGTCATATGTGTGTGTTTTTATTAATATCCATACCTACAATAATTGATGGTTAGAGATTTTAGAGTAAAATTTAATAAAGTCAATGTTGAAGCGACTATTGTATTCACACGTACAATTTTGGTAAGGAGCCTCATTTCTTGATAAGAAGATGTACTAATAACATGATACTATGTTAACAAGTATAAATAATGCTGATCATAAATTATATTTCTAAGATTTATTTATTTATTTATTTATTTAGGTACTTGAGATTGAACTCAGAGGCACTGTAACATTGAGCCACATCCCCAGCCCAATTTTGTGTTTTATTTATAGACAGGGTCTCACTGAGTTGCTTAGCACTTCACTTTTGCTGAGGCTGGCTTTGAACTTGCAATCCTCCTTCCTCAGCCTCCTGAGCCACTGGAATTACAGATGTGAGCCACCACGCCTGGAAAGACTTATTTAATTTTAACCTTAATGATCGTACTTACTGGCCATTTCCCTTTAGTTTTCCTCTATAATATTGTCACTAAATAAATCAATATCCAGTAATGTGTTAAGCTTCTTGTCCATTAAGCCAGGCACAGTGGCATGCATCTCTAAGCAGAGGTGTGGTAGGAGGATCCTTTAAGTCCAGGAGTTTGAGGCCAGCTGGGCAACACAGTAAGACCGTAATCTCAAACAGAAAACAACTCTACAAAGATTCTTGCCTATTAAATGAACAAGATAAACATTTTTTAAAAATCCTCCTGTTTCCTTCAGAGATCGCCCAGTGAAATTTACTGAGAGATCAAGACCTGGAGTTCAGATATCGTGTTCATCTTTCAGTTCTGGTATGTATAAAAATTTTAAGTCTTGAAATCTGAAAATATTAAATGATCTACTTGTAAAATGTGTTTTTAATTTTATGAAGAAAAATTTGTGTACTTGATGTTAAAGGAAGCATTCCAACAATATAAACCATACACTAGTTGAATCTTTTTTGACTCTAATTAACATGTGATAATGTTTGAGTTATTATCTTTTTCATAATTTAATAATACATTTTATATAAGGTAGCAATAATTGGATAAAATGCAGTCCTTGCTCCAAATATCCATTAACAAAAATGTGTGGTGTCTTTCCACATTTAATACAAAAATTTTGCCCTGACTTTTACAGAAACCATAATCATTGTGACACAGTGCTTCTTATATTGCAAGGAATTCTATACTTGCTAACCTTTTTTTCCCTTATTTTTTGTTGTGGTAAAATATACATGACCTCAAATTTATTGCAGCCATTTGTAAGTGTACAGTACAGTTGCATTAGGTGTATTTACCTTGTTCTGCATCCATTACTGCCATTAATATCTAGAACTTTTTCATCGTATTGAAGGCAGTTCAGTTTTATACTCAACTAGTATAATTTTTCTAAAGAGAATTATAACTAGATTATCTTACAAATAATTTTGAATGTTATGCTTTTGCATAAAGTAGAAAGAACTTTAATATTTATAATCCATAATCTTGTATTTATAGTTGAATTTTGTTGGGTGAATGATATGGGCATTTCAGAAATTTCTCTTGTTTTTCTTTGATTTTATTTCTTTTTCTCTAAAATATTAGTGTGCTCTTAATTGTTAGAAGATAACCTTGTGTTTCTTGAAGCCCTTCTACAAATAATGATGTAGCTTACAGTAAGGAAGCAATCAGAGAATTTTAAAAGCTCCTTGGAATGTTTTTTTTTTTTTTTAATCTTCCAGGTGGAATGTTCATTACAACAGGTAGCACTGACCATGTGATTAGAATATACTATTTGGGTTCTGAGATCCCTGAGAAAATTGCTGAGTTAGAATCACATACGGTAAGAACAAAATATGAAACTTAAATATATTTTGTTTTAGATTTTAAAACCTCTGGAAAACTTTATTTTCTCTTTTCAGATCAGTCTCTTTTATAATGAAGATAAGTGTGAAATTCTGAATTTATTATAGTTGTAGTACTCAATATGGGCTCGATTTAACTCTATATCATAAGAAAAGAACTACAATATACATATTTTATATACACAAACAGTGCACTAATAGTTTGTGAAAATCCCGTTTTTTAACCTGTTTTTATTAGACATGCAAGGTGCTTATTACTTAAAATCTGTAGTTTTAATAATGACATATTAATTGTGTCTTAGTGAAAGTCATCTTTTCTCTGTGCATGGTGGTGCATGCCTGTAATCCCAGGGGCTTGGGAGGGTGAAGAAGGATGATCAAGAGTTCAAAGCCAGCCATATCAATTTAGTGAGGCCCAAGCAACTTAGTGATACCCTGTCACAAAAACAAAAACAACAACAAAAACAACAACAACAACAAAAAACTGGGGATGTGTCCTAGTGGTTAAGTGCCCCTAGGTTCAATCCCTGGTTACCTCCCAATTTTTTTTTTTTTTTTAATGAACTTAGTAGTATGATCATTTTTAGAATCTCATGAAAGACTTGTGGAATCTAATCCTCCTTAGCAACAATTGTCTTAAATATAGAAAATCAGGTATATTTTGTAGGTAAAAGCTGTTGGTGGCTGGCACTTGTCCTCTTAGTCTCCCCCAGCTCTCTAGTGGCTTTTTTAGAAAGTGTTGAACTATTATTATTTAGTTATATCCACGTATACCTTTTTTACATTTCTTCGTTCTCTATTTTTCCCCTTACTACTTCAAACAATTGTTTACTGTGAAGTATGGGGATATTTCTGTTTCAGCTCACAATATATTTCATGTGCCTCACTTTGGAAACTGTTTACTAAGCAATTAAAAGCTCTCAGCTTTCCAAGTATTAATGTTACTACTCTTAGTACTGTTGACATCTCATTTGAAATAGTATTAGTGCATATCAATACACACATAAGTTCTCTAAAAGGTGATTTAAAAATATCTTGTAACTTGCAAAATCGGTTGTTCCTGAAATTTGTGGTATGAGAGATTCCTGTTAGAAACCAAGGACAGCAGAATAAAATAGACATTATTATTGCTGTGGGTATATATGTGACTGCATGACCAATGTAATTCTGCAACCTGTACACTCAGAAAAATGAGAAATTATATCCCATCTGATTCAAATGTAATAAATAAATAAATTAAATTAAATAAAAATAAAATGAAATTACAATTAAAAAAAGAAACGTCCTCTCGGGAGCTTTTAGAAATAATTTCTTGCTTTTTGTTCTATCATTCAAATATAATTGAATATCTCCCTTATGAAGGTATACTGAATCCAGCTGAACTCTTACCTTGTTTTCACTTATTCCTAGATACAAAAATCCTGAAATATTATTTAAATTTTGAAAGAAAAACTTAGGAAACACTGATGGTCTCTGAGACATTAATAGACAAAATCTCTGCTAGAACATGATAAGAAGATATCTTTACAGTTATTACCAAAGTAGGGTATATATACAAGTGTGCTGAAGTATATTGAAAGCTAGGAGAGGCGAGAATAAATGAATGGGCAAGACTTAAGGGGTATAATAATGAGGAAATTTTGATTTAGTCGTTTGATTTGCAGGACCCCAGATAAAAAGAAAAATATGAAAAGTTAAATACACACTGTTGAAATCAGTGATGGATGTTAGCCATAATATATTCTTTCAGAATATTTCAAACAAAGTATTGTACCTGTCAGTAAGAATTCAGAATCTATCAGATAAATACAACAGTGAAATCACAAAACAGTATAAATCAGGAGTACTTCATTATATATGAAGACTATAATTTAAAAAAAAATAAAAATACTTAAATAAAAAGATAGTTGACATTTTATTTTAATTTAAAATTAAATTTAAATGCAGTTATAGATTGTGAAAATATGCAATATTTGAGGATGCACTGTAGCTTTCTTATCAAGGATTAAAGTGAAGGAAATACCAAGTATTTGCTTATACTTTGCATTGTAAAATAATTAAATAAGCCACATGGGAATGAGAAAGTGATTAATTTTTATTCTGAAATTGAAAAGAATTAAGTGGGAAATTTCATTTAGCTATTATTCAGTCAGACAGATTAATATTCTTTGTTTTACAGACCATAGGAAAGGAACACTCAGCACTATATCTCTCTCTTTTTTTTTTAATATTTATTTAGTTGTAGATGAACATACAGTATCTTTATTTTTTTGTGGTGCCGAGGATTGAACCCAGTGCCTCACACATTCAAGGCAACCACTTTACCACTGAGCTACAGTCCCAGCTATATCTCTTGATATATGCTTCATAAAGAAGTTTGTTTCAAATTGCTACCTCCTTAATACATTGTTTTATGCTTCATTAATTATTTTTTTCTTTTTAGAAAAGTAGCTTATTTTTAAAGGAAATTATAGCATCACAAACTACTCCATTATGCCTTTTTTCACATTTGAATATGAAGGGAGGTATACATTGTCTATTTTAAAAGTTTATTTTAACCAAAAATCTGTTCTTTTTTTATCTTAGGACAAAGTTGTTGCCGTTCAGTTCTGTAACAATGGAGACAGGTAATTATGTAGTACGTATTTGTGTAAAGAAATGTTTGACATGTTTTTCTACTAATCCCTGGGAACCATCTACCTCTACTGTAGATGTCTTATTTCCATCCCATAACATAGATTTAAAAAAACCTTGTATGTCCTTAATGGTGTTCAACACATCCCTTCCCGATTCTCAATCAAATAGTCACCATAGTCTATAAGTTCTTCTTTTCTGAGTGATTTATTTTCTTATTTTGCTCTTTCCACTTTTTTTGGCACCAATCTTCCTATCTTAGTCAAGAATTGTGTTATTTCACCTGCCCATCTCTTCCCATACAATATAGTTCTTTAGAAATCCTTAGTGTTTCCTTCTCTCTTGCCCATGGAATAGAAATCAAATGTCGCCCAACATTCAGAGCTCCCTAAAACTTTTTTTAGATTTATCTTTGATTCCTGATCTACTATTCCCCATATGAATCCCTATATTAAGCCTAATTGACTTTATGCACTATTCCTGTCATGTCCTATGTATATTATTTTATCCGTTCCTTTGCTTACACTTTTCCATCATTCCTAACCCCAAATGTCATTCCCTACATTCCTCTGACCTTTCCTTTTTTCTATCCTACATTTGTTCCTTCTCTATCCCCCTATTTTCTCTTTTCTATCCCTTCTTTTGATTGATCTAAATCTTATCACCCTTTTAAGGTTCATGTCCTACCTGAAAGCCTTTTCTGAGTGTTCCAGCCTTTTATTTTATCTTGACTTCCTCTGAACATCTATATCATTTGTTGCCTTTGTTACTCATGATATATTCCTATGTCTGTAAACTCAGAAATTCTATACAGATATCTGTGAACCCTCTTATTGTCTGGTCCCCTCAAAGTGATAAGTCTTTCCTGGTCTAAAATTTAACCTGGAATGGATTTAAAATTTTAACCTCTTAGCATAAACGTATATCTATG
Organism: Marmota flaviventris; assembly: GCF_047511675.1. NCBI lineage: Eukaryota > Metazoa > Chordata > Mammalia > Rodentia > Sciuridae > Marmota > Marmota flaviventris. Next base: position 66,124,321 of record NC_092518.1, on the reverse strand, counting down.
TATGTCTGTTAGGACTTTATATGGGTGATCACAGTTTATTTTTAAATATTTTGAACAGTAGGTGATTACCATGGTGAATTTGTACAAGTTTGTTAAATCCAAGAGTAAATAATTATGATCCTCAAAGTAATGTCTACATTAGGAATGATAAAAGCTTCAAGTAAATTTTAAGGTTAACTTACTGAGTTATAGCCTTTAAGATATATACACTTAGTATTCTTCCATGCTAAAATAACCTGAAATTTTATTTTCTTGCTTTTGTTTTCAATGAAAACACACTATTTTGTCTTAATTATTTCTGTGGCACATATTAAAAGATGTCCAATTTAAACTAAGTATAACAGTATCCGTAGAATAATATATGCATATGTATGAGTATGAAGAGAGACTTCTGAATTGCTTTTTCAATGATAGCACAACTCTAATATCAAAGTCTGCTGAGCTTTGTGCAAATGAGAAAACTGGGCCTGAATAGACAAGCTTATGGAGAATAAAATAACCCTAAATGCTTTAGACTTCATGATAAATTTCATTTATAGTGAAAACATTTTCTGAAAATAACTTCTTGTGCTTATTTGTAAATATGTCTTTAAAGAGCTTTATTTTGAGTAAGCAAAAAAGAGAAATACCCAGTAAATACATAGAATTTTACATATGTGTAAAATACATATGGGGCATGCAGAATATGTAATGTATGTATGCAATATATGAAAATAAAAATATTAGTATTTGATTTCTTTATGAGGTAAGAATATATATGTTTTTACTTTTGTTCATGCTCAAAATTTTTACTAGTTAAAGGTAAATAATAAATAATTATTATAAAGGTATATTATTATTTATAAAGGTAAATAAAAAATAATTCACTTAAAATATTTCCAGTTTTACTAATAGTCAAAGAAATCAAAATTAAAATAACAATTATTTCCTCCAGAATAAACAGATAATGCAAAATCATAATATCCATCATGGCTATAGGTTTTTACAAAGAGTGCTTTCCTTGCCAGGTGTGGTGGTACACACCTGTAGTCCCATCAACTTGGGAGGCTGAGGCAGGAGGATCACAATTTTGAGGTCAGCCTCAGCAACTTAGGGAGGCCCTAAGCAATTTAGTAAGACCTTGTTTCAAAATAAAATATGAAAGGGGCTGGGGATATGATCCAATGCTTAAGTACCTCTGGGTTTAATCTCTAGTAATCCCACCCCCTCAAAGAGTTACTTTCCTCAGGTTTTCATGAGAGTATGAATTGTTTCAATAAATAATTAAAAAAAAAAACTATTAGTGAAATAGTGTGGTAGTATGTATCAAAAGCTTTAAAAATGTTCCTTTTCAACTTAGCATAGATATTTATAGGGTTGTACAAAGACATGTAGAGATGTTCTTTACAGCATTAATTGTCATGTTGAAGATGGGAAATGATATAATATTAATCATTAGAAGATTTATTAGATAAATTTTGATAATATTTATATAGTTAAGCACTTATTAAAAGTGATGATAGTTTTATACTTGTCAATATAGAAATAAATCTACAAAATTCAGTTAACCTAGGGAAAAACATGTAGTGAATTTTTGTTTCATGTAAGGGAAAATATATAAGTATACATTCATGTATTTAATAAAGTCTAAAAGAATAGATACTGAAGTGTTAACAGTAACAAAATTGTGGGTGAATAAATATACTATTTTAAAATAGCATTTTTATTTGAGGTATAATTCACATAATACAGAATTCAATGCTATTAGTATATTTATAGTGTCGTGTAACAATTAGTACAGTTAATTTTTTGAACATTTTCATTGTCCTTTAAAGAAAACCCATACTGTTTAGCTGTCAACCCCAATACTCCATCCCTTTTTCAACATTTCTGAGCATGCATTAATCTACTTTTCATTTCTCTTTATTTGCCTATTCAGAATTAATCCTTGTTGCAATGTATATTATTATTTTCATTCGTTTGCATTACTGAGTAATATTCCATTGTATGAATATATGCCATATACTGTTTACCAATTTGAGCCTCTGATGGACATTTGAGGTGCTTCTACTTTTTGACTTATTATGAATAATGTATCCATGAGTATGCATGTGCATGTTTTTTCTGTGGAATTATGTTTTTATTTCTTTTTCAAAATATAACTGAGTAGGATTGCTGGGTCACATGGTAACTTTGTTTATCATTTATAGAAACTGTCAGGGCTGGGGATGTGGTTCAAGTGGTAGCACACTTGCCTGGCAGTGCAGGGTGCTGGGTTCGATCCTCAGCACCACATAAAAATAAAGATAAAGATGTTGTGTCCACCGAAAACTAAAAAATAAATATTAAAAAATTATCTCTCTTAAAAAAAAAGAAACTTCCAAACTGTTTTCCAAAGTGACTGTGCCATTTTATATTCCCCCTAGTAGTGTATGAAGGTGGATATATTACTTTTCTAATAAAAAAAATAATTCTAATTTTGGAGAAAAGTAACAAGACTATTTTAACTTTTTCTTTCCAGTTTAAGATTTGTTAGTGGAAGTAGAGATGGAACAGCAAGAATATGGCAATATCAACAACAAGAATGGAAGAGTATAGTGCTAGATATGGCTACTAAAATGAGTGGGTAAGAACTGATACTAGATGCTTCAGTGGTTCTCATAAGGCCTATTGACATATTTAATAATGAACATAAAATAGCTTATGTTAATAGATACTTTCAATTTAATTGGTACATGTGATATTTGCATCTTTATTTTGTCTCTAAGCAAATTGTCTTTTGCTGTTAATTAATAGATTAGAACAGTGCTGACTTATCCAAAATTCTGGTCTACTGTGACCCTAAGATCTATGTGCTCTACTGATGTTCACAGAATCACTCTCTGCCTTATAGTTTTCTATAGGTCACTTTTTAAATATGTGTCTTTACTACCTTTAGTATGAGGGTTGTCCATGTTAAATTAATAACATCATGTTTAACTTTTTCTCTTAACTTTCTGAATATACCTTTATAATAGTTTATATCATTCCAGCTTAGTGTTTATATGTACATTTTATCAACATCCTGTTTCATAATCTTAACTGTTGAATAGAAGAAACATAATTATCTCTTTGGGACAATAAAATTTCTTTAATATATGAGCATGATATTAATTATCTTCTTGATAACAATGTGGAATTGACTGTAGTTATAGTCAGCAATTGTTATTGCCCCATTCAATTAAATCAAAAGTTATAAGTTGGATGCTGTGGTACACTCCTGTAATCCCAAAGTCTCAGGAGGCTGAGACAGCAGAATCTTAAGTTTCAGGCCAGCCTCTACAACTTAAAAAGGGGCCCTAAGCAACTTAGAGCATGTTTTAATATAATTTTATCTATTTTTATGTGATGCTGAGGATTGAACCCAGGTCTTCTCACATACTAAGCGAGCGCTCTACTGTTGAGTCACAACCCAGCTCTCAAAATAATTATTTTCTTAAAAAAGGGCTGAGGTTTTGCTTAGTGGTTAAGCACTCTTGGGTTAAATACTCGGTACCAAAAACAAGTTAATGAATTACATAGTTTTTTTTTTTTTTTTTTTTTAAATAAGGCCTATTAGTTCATTGTTTTTAGGGGGTGGGTTACTGGAGATTGAATAGAGGGCGCTTTACCACTGAACTACATCCCCAGTTCTATTTATTTATTTATTTAATCAATCAATCAATCTAGGGACAATGTTCCACTAAGTTGTTGAGGCCCACCTGGAACTTGCAATCCTCCTGCCTCAGCCTCCCAAGTCATTTTATAGTCATGTGTCACTATGCCCAGATTTTTTTAAATAATAATGAAAGAAATACAGTGGCCATTATACATTTTCATATTGTCCAGTAGCCAATGTAACCTTGTGTTTTATTTTTCAATATAGTAATAGATTTATTTCCCATTTCACTTTTTTGAATTCTCAAAATTAAGTCCACATTGCGGTCCTTTTAAGATATTTTTTTCTCCCTGAAATAAGCTCATTTGTATTGCCCTATTTGCAAGTATATTTATGTAATTTTTTATTTCATAATATTTAAATGATAGTCGAGGTTTTTTAAAATTTAACCACTTACACGTGCCTGGAGAAATTAGTATAATTTCTTATTTTGTATGCACCTTTGTTAACAGTTTATAAGGTATGAATACTGCAAATTGTTTTGTTTAGGAGTAATTTGCCCTCAGGAGAAGACAAAGTCACTAAACTAAAGGTGACTATGGTGGCCTGGGATCGTTATGATACCACAGTTATTACTGCAGTGAACAATTTCCTTTTGAAAGTGTGGAATTCTACTACAGGGCAGCTTCTTCATACTTTATCTGTGAGTATTTTATTTTAGATTCATTAAAATGGTCAGGGGCTGGGCGTGCATCTCAGGGTTAGAGAGTTTGTCTAGCATTTGCAAAGCCCTAGGCTTGATCCTTGGTACCACAATAAAGAAATAAATAAATTAATCAATACAGAAATGAATGGAAGATTTATTCTTTAAGCCTATCACAGTGGTGCATAGGTATAGTCCTAGTACTCCATAGGCCGAGGCTAGAGGATCCCTTAAGTTCAGGGCCAACATGGGCAAAACATATTGAATACCTCATCTCAAAATAAATTTTTAATGGTCAAAAGTATATTATTCTAGGAGATAAGAAATTTAAGTTATAGTTTTCTTTCTATGACTATTAGCCCTTGAAAAAATATTTATTCAAGAGTCCTTTTAATAGATCAGCAAAATAGTGCTGACACATGATACACCACTAAAAACAGGTTTGAGGTCTTTTCAAGATCCTTTCCAGATCTAATATTTATTATGTTATGGTATGCTTTAAAGGATATATGTGAATATGTTTTAGCATGGGTTAGATTTTTTCCACATTTTTATTGGTGTATTAGAGATATATAGATTAATGAGATTTGTTGTTACATATTCACACATGCATATAATATAACAATATAATTTGACCAATATCATTCCCTAGCACTGCCTCCCCCCTCCTTGTCTATCATGTCTTAGTCTCTTTCCTCTACTGATCCCCCTTCGATTTTCATGAGAGAACCCTTAACTTTCTGAGTTATACTTATTTTGCTTAACATGATGGCCTCTTGTTCCATCCTTTTTCCTACAAATGCCATAATTTCATTTTTCTTTATGGCTCAATAAAACACATCTCACATTTTCTGTATTCATTAATCCATTGATGGATACCTAGGCTGGTTCTGTAGTTTGGCTATTGTGAATTATGCTGTGATAAACATGGCTATGCATGTATTACTGTAGTAAGATGACCTTTATTAATCAGGGTGAATACTGAGAAGTGGGATAGGTGGGTCATATGGAGTTTCCATGCCTAGGTTTTTAGAGGAACCTCCATACTTATTTCCATAGTGGTTGTACTAATTACAATCCCAAAAACAGTGTAAAAGCATTCCTTTTTCTCCTCATTCTCTCCAACATTTATTATTATTTATGATCCTGATGACTACCATTCTGACCAGGGTGAGAAGAAATCTCAGTATAGTTTCGATATGCATTTCTATAATTGCTAATGATGTTGAACATTTTTTCATATATTTGTTGGCTGTTTGTATTTCTTTAGTTGAGAAGTGTTTGTTTAATTCAGTCGCCCATTTATTAATCGAGTTATTTGATTTTTTTGGTGTAAAGTTTTGTGAGTTCTTTATATATTCTAGATATTAATCCTCTGACAGATGAGTAGCTGGCAAAGATTTTCTCCCATTATGTGGGTTCTCTCTTCACATTCCTAATTGTTTCCTTTGCTATGTAGAAACTTAAATTTAATGCTGTCCCATTCATTAACTCCATGGCTTTATTTCTTGAGCTATAAAGGGTCCTGCTGAGATTGTTGTTGCCTGTGACTAAAAGCTGGAATGTTGACCTTGTGTTTTTTCCTAAGAGTTGCATATATTCTTGTCTAATTCTTAGGTCTTTGATATATTTTGACTTGATTTTTGTTCATAATGAGTGATAAGTGTTCAGTTTCTTCTATATATGGATAACACCAGCTTCCCCAGAGCCATTTGTAAAAAGGCTGTCTTTTTTCCAATGTATTTTACTGTACCTCTGTCAGGGATCAGATATCTGTAGATGTGTGGGTTTGTCTCTGTGTCTTATATTCTGTTCCATTGGTCTATAATCAGTTTTTATGCCTGTACCACCCATTTTTTGTCACTATAGCTCTGTAGTATAATTTAAAGTTAGATATTGTGATACCTTCAACATTGATTGTTTTGGCTTTAATACACTTTGGCTGTTCTGGGTCTTTTATTTTTCCAAATGAATTTTAGGACTGTTTTTTTCTAATTCTGTGAATAATGTCATTGGTATTTTGATGGGGATTTCATTGAATATTTATATTGCTTTTGGTGTTATGGCCATTTTAACAATATTAATTCTGCCTCTCCCTGTACATGGGAGGTGTTTCCATCTTCTGAGATCTTCATTTCTTCTTCAGTGTTCTATAGTTTTCATTGTGGAGGTATTTATCTACCTTGGTTAGATTTATTCTAGGTACTTTGTTTTTGAAGCTATTGTGAATGGAATTGTTTTCCTGATTTCTTTCTCAACAGATTCATTGTTGGTATAAAGGAAAGCTGTTGATTTTTGTGTGTTGATTTGGTAACCTGCTACTTTTCCAAATTTGTTAATTAGCACTAACAGTCTTTGGGTGGAATTTTTGGAATCTAATATGTATAAGATCATGTCACTCAAAGCCAAGTGTGGTGGCACACACCTATAATCCCAGAGCCTAGGGAGGCTGAGTCATGAGGATCAGGAGTTCAAAGCCAGTCTTAGCAACTTAGCAAGGCCCTAAGCAACTCAGTGATACCCTATCACTAAATAAAATACTAAATTACCTGGGGATGTGTTTCAGTGGTTAAGCACCCCTTGTTTCAACTCCTGGTATGAAAAAAAAAATCGTATTGTCTTCAAACAATGATAATTTGACTTTGTGCTTTCCTATTTTTCCCCCTGTATTTCTTTCTCTTCCTAATTCCTTTGTCTAGAATTTCTAGCACTATGTTAAAGAGGAGTGGTGAGAGTGACATCCTTGTCTTATTCCAGATTTTAAAGTTCATGCTTTCAGTTTTTTTTTTTCCATTTATTATGAGGTTGGCTTTGGGTTTTTCATATTTTGTCTTTATGATACTGAGGTAGGTTCCTTCTATAAGTGTTAGGATATTTTATTGTTAATATTTTATGGATATCCTATTCTACATTCAGTGATTAGCTTATGCAAGAAGTAAGGGAAACAGAACTACGATAAAAAGGTCCTTTTTTGTTTTTCTTTATAAAAGCTTTTTTTATAGTAAGAGTCTGCAGTGTTTGGTGTGAAACATTGATACATTTAATAGCAGAAATCTGATGGGTGGTGCTGATGTTTGTCAGTTTGTCATGGTATGGATTGACTTCATATTATATTTAATTTATAAGCCACATTTACTGTCTCATTTATAAATTCATATCATTTAAAGTGGAGAAAACTAAATGCTATATGGTTTGGACAGCAGTAAGTGATGGGATTTAGACTAGAAACTCAATTCAATTTTCTTTGTAGTATGTCATGATATCATCCTTATTCGACTCTTATGTAAGATAATCTTAGCATAAAGCCTCTGATGTTTCTCAAGTTTTGATATAGGGAGGATTTCTTGTTTATCTGTCTCATACCTCCAAAGTCCCCTTTCCAAAGCAAAGTCCTAACAGTATATTAGTGAAGTTTTAGAATCCGACTTTTGTCTCCTAAAAGCAGTGCTTACCTATTTTGGTTTTCCCTATTCCCTGATGTAAGTTTCTGTTAATGTGTCTAAAAAGACCTGTACTGTTTCCTTGACTCTTTATTAGGAAATGTGTGTCTATGTCAATACAGTCTAACAGAAACTTAACATAAGCCACATATATCATTAATTTTTCTAGCAACCATCATAAAAAATAAAAAGGAAAGTAATAATGTATTTATTTAACCTAATGCATTTAAAATATTATCATTAATTTATAATTAATATATAAATTATTAATGACATATTTTATATTCTTATTTCATGCTAAATATTTGAAATCTAGCATGTATGTTATACTTACAAATCATCTCCGTTTATTCTATCCACATTTCATATGCTTAATAATCACATGTGATAGCAGCTACAGTATCAGACAGTACAAGTCTGATCTCTAAAAATCACAATTTTAAGGCCATGTTATAGCCATTGGTTTCATAGATCAGTGTGAAATTCTTCCTTAAATACCTTAATTTGGATTCTGTTTAATGAACCTCTTCCCATGGGCTGACTCATGCTTCATCTCTTTTCACTGAATTTTACTGCATAAATTGTAGAATTGACTATTTTTAATTCTTTTAACAACTCTGCCAGGCACTGGATTAGGTATTAGAGATTAGAACTAGGCATTAGGAAGGAATAAATCCATTTATTTATTTTGAATAAAATTCAAAGTCCTGTCCTGCAACAATTTACAGCCTATTAAGAGAGAAAAACTTTTAATTAAATAACTTCTAAGAATGAAAAATGAAAGATATACCATTATAAGTTTCTAATAGCATGACCAAATATGATCTGAGAGATTCTGAGAAAGTTGCTAAGGAAATGAAGTCTAAGTTAAGAATTGAAACATAAGTAGGGATTTCCTAGGTCACAGCTTAAGTGTCATTTCCTTGTTTGGCTTTCCCTCATCATATAATCTAAGATAGTCTCCTAGTCTTTTTCTTATCATTCCTTGTTTATCTTCATTATTGTTTATCAATAATCAATATTTTCCTCTTAAAGTTTCTTTATTTGTGGTCATAGTAACATATTTGGTTAATTACATATATAAGGAAATTGGGAAGTCCTTCCAGGAATTCAAACAGCTTGTGTGAAGATCCTAAGGTGGAAAGGAAACCAATTTGGATAGAGCACAGGGAGCAGAATGTCTCACCAGATAAGACTGGAGAATTGGATAGAGGTCAGACCATTCAAGATCTTTTAGATCTATTCTAAGACTAGTAGGAAACCATTCAAGGGTTTAAAACAACAACAACAAAATAGAATGTGAGTTTTGCTTTTTAAGAAATGCATTGTAATTCTGGCTACAGTAGAGAGAATAGATTGGAATGGGGTAAGAATGACTGCAGATAGACTGGAAATCCAGGGTAGCAACCAGGATGAGTCATGACAATCTAGATTTCTGTGTTGGTGGTGGAAATAGAAATGTCTTAATAAATGTAGATATGTCAAATGATAAATCTGAAGACAGTATTATTTTTTTTAAACTGGGGTTTGAAAACAGGTGTGCATTACCACTAAACTGTAATGTCCAGCACTTTTTATTCATTTTTATTTTGCTAAATAATCTTGATGAATTGCTTAGGGCCTTACTAAATTGCTGAGGCTGGCCTTGAACTTGTGATCTTCCTGCCTCACCTGCCCTGGTTGCTGTGGTTACAGGCAAGACATTATTGATTTTTTTTTGTATTTTTTAGTTATAGTTGACAAAATACCTTTATTTAATTTATTTTATTTTTATGTGGTGCTGAGGATCGAACCCCAGGGCCTCACATGTGCTAGGTGGGTGCACTATCGCTGAGCCACAACCCCAGCTTCGACATTATTGATTTTGATTAGATTTTATTCACCACAATCCTTTGACTGAATCCTTTGGTGGGATGTGCCTATCAAAGAAAATCCTACTTATGACTTTTCCCCAGTGTACATACCCTGCCATAGTTATGTCATCATCATGTGAATTTATCAAAGTAATTTTATGATTTACTGAAAAGGAAATTTGAAAATATTGACTATATCAAATAGACTATTGAACAAAGGATTTTATTGTAGAAAGGATTTTTCAGTAGTGATTGGAAGAGTTTTGGCAAATTTTGAGTTCTAATGGTATTTGTGGTAAGGGAATTTTACCTGTGCATATTAACACTGCATTTGATCCAGGCTGCAGTGATTTTTAATAAGGTGTAATTTTTCTATAATTATAACATAGTAGAATTATTTTTAATATGATAATTTGGGGATAAAATGTACTTTTGACACTCACAGTATATGATCATTTCTAGAAGCTTCTGATGTATTATGTGTTGGAATATCCCCACGTGAAATGGCAGCTTTGGGATGTTCTCTATGCTTTAAGTCTGGGGGTGGGGTCTATTGTTCATCTTATGTGCTCTTACCAGGAGTTAACTCTAATGAAATGACAATGATCTAATTCAACCGTTGGCAAACTTTTCCTTTATGAGGCCAGATTATAAATATTTTAGACTTTGTACATTCCATCTCTGTTGCATATTCTTTGCTGTTTTATTTATTGCTTTTGGGTTTTATATAACCTTTTAAAACCATAAACATTTTTAGCTTATAGGCTGTTTGTATAAACATGTCTAGAATCCATTACTTTTCTCTGGATCTAAGGTCTCTATATACTGCTATACTTTGATTAGCTTACAGAGAAGCATGTAATACCTAGCTTTGGTTTTCAAATTCAGTTTTCTTAGCAGAAAATCTATTTTTCAGATAATGTCTCAAATGGAACCCCAGGTTAAAAGTAGATACAGAACAAAGTCACTAAGCTTTGTCCTTTGAATGTATCATGGGGTCTCCCAAAATGCAGTTTGAATATCAGTCATAGAAAATACCGGATGAAGAACAATGAAGGTTTGTCTGTTATCATTGTGGCAGAATTAGATGTTAATGAAAGATTTTGTTTGCCACTTTTTTATCACTTTTAAATAGTACATTTGCAGATATCCAAATTTCCCTTCAAAGACCTGTTTAATGAGCTTGAAATACTCTCCTGTGTCTTCTGTGTGCGTTGCATTCTTTATAAAATCAGCAGTTATACATTTAAGGAAGTCAAATTGAACTGTATTATTCATGTAGTAGCCACATAGTAAATGGTATTTATTAAATTGTAATGCATGAATTCATCTGAACCTGATTGATAGTATTCCCAAGATGTTTTGATCAAATAAATCCGATACTTGGTGTTGCTTTTAAATTTTAATATTGATTTTTATCACAGGGTCATGATGATGAAGTATTTGTTTTAGAAGCACATCCATTTGATCCAAGGATCATTCTTTCAGCGGGTCATGATGGAAACATATTTATTTGGGACCTTGACCGGGGGACCAAAATTCGGAATTACTTTAACATGGTAAGAGAAATATGTGTTTATTTTATAAACTTGATGAGTATACTTAGTTCAAAGGAACCTCCTGTTATCTCTGTTAAAATTGCTAAAATAATTCAGAAAATAACTCAAAAGCCTTATAATAAGGCCAGTGGAGAATTAAGCCTAAGTGATTCGTTTATCTTGGTATTAGCATTTTCAAAATTCTGGTTCCCACCTCTAAACTCCTTAATCTCAAATTTGTTAACTTTTTAGTTAATTCTTAACCAAGATCACAAAAATGTTATTTAATCTATAATCCTAATTTATGAATTATAAAAGTGACAGTAATAATTTGAATTTGTCTCTGATAACTCTCACATGGCTTAGTAGTTGAAAAATAGATTTGCAAATAGGGATGCTCTTAAGATATATTTTATATAAATCATAGAAAACACTACCATTTTTTCCATATTTAGTGTCCTTTTCTTTTTTAGCTTTTTAAGTTGTATATGGACACAATATATTTTATTTATTTTTATGTGGTGCTTAGGATCAAACCCAAGGCCTCACACGTGCTAGGCAAGCACTTTACCACTGAGCCACAACCCTTGCCCCTAGTGTCCTTTTCTTAATAACAGTTCTGACAACATTTCTTTCCTTTTTTTTTTTGATTCTACTCAGTTAGAATGCATTTGGACACAGCATACATAAATGGAGTATAACTTCTCATTCTTCTTGTATATGATGTAGAATCACACCAGTTGTGTATCATATATAAACATAGGGTAGTAATGTTCAATTTATTTTATTATCCTTTATAGCCCCATACCCTCTCCCCTCCCGTCACTCCCATCTGTCTAATCCAAAGTATCTCTATTCTTCCCTAGCCACCCCCTCTTATTTTAATTAGCCTCCACATATCAAATAAAACATTCAGCCTTTGGTTTTTTGGGATTGACTTATTTCACTTAGCATGATATTGTTCATCTCCATCCATTTATCAGTAAATGCCATAATTTCATTCTTCTTTAAAGCTCAGTAATATTCCATTGTGTATATATACCACATTTTTTATCCATTCATCTGTTGAAGGGCACCTGGGTTGGTTCCATAGCTTACCTATTGAAGGGCATTTAGGTTGCTTCTGCAGTTTAGCTATTGTGAGTTGAACTGCTATGAACATTGAGGCGGCTGCATTACTGTAGTATGCTGATTTTAAGTCCCTTGGGTATAAACCAAGAAGTGATTTAACTGGGTCAAATGGTGGTTCTATTCCAAGTTCCTGAGGAATCTCCATACTGCTTTCCAGAGTGGTTGCACCAATTTGCATCCCACCAGCAATGTATGAGTGTACATTTTGCCCTACATTCTCACCAACATTTATTGTTGCTTATATTCTTAATAATTGCCATTCTGACTGGAACGAGATGAAATATTAGAGTAATTTTGATTTGCATTTCTCTAATTGCTAGAGATGTTGAACATTTTTTATATATTTGTTGATCAATTGTATTTCTTCTATGAAGTGTCTGTTCAGTTCCTTAGCATATTTATTGATTTTTTTTCCCCCTTTGTTCATACTTTCCATAGTTAGTGTACTTTTCTTATGAACAGTTCTGACAACATTTTTAAACTATTTGTTGGCCTTTGAGCCCACTTGAAAGACATTATAAAGATCTAGAGCACTTACCCTGTCTTGTGTTATTAAAATTAATTTGTGTGATTTAATTTTATGATGGTTAATTTAAGACTTAATTACATTTCTCTTAAGATATAAAGATAGTATCTGAACTTTTCTGTAATAGCAAACCTGTGACAATTTGGTTACATTTAAATATTTTTAAAATCTCCTTGGTCACCCAGTAGTATTTCACAGGGTGTGCCATTACTAGCGATGATTGATTCCATTCATTGCAATTTTACTTTCTTTCGGAGCGTTATTTCTTTAGGTTTCTGGCTACAGAAGCCAGAGAGTACATTGGGATATTAATGCTTCACAGCATCCAACGTATTAGCAAAGAGATGTTATCTCCTACTTATTATTTTAGAATAAGTCATAAGATTACTTAAAACAACTCCTCTGAATTCCAGATTGAAGGCCAAGGACATGGTGCAGTGTTTGATTGTAAATTTTCACCAGATGGAAACCATTTTGCGTGTACAGATTCTCATGGGCATTTGTTGCTTTTTGGTTTTGGTTGCAGTAAATACTATGAAAAGGTGAGTACTTTTTTGGGTAGACTATAATTTGTGATTATATCATTCAGAAGTTTTGTTTGACTCCTAAATTAATAAGGGTTAATAAATACAAAGTAAGAATATTGTATCTCTTGGTAAATGTTTTTGTCATTGCTGAACATCAGGCTTGACGGTGTGTGTTTGTCACTATTGAAGTGCAGGGTGATGTAGATGTAGACATTCATTAGGAAAAACTTTGGTTTAGAATATATTTTGTGTTACTGTTCAGGTGTAATAAGAATAACTGAAACAGACTGCTATATCATCTGCTTATCATGAATGGAAATAAACAGTTGGTGACTGAAAGTTTACTTTCCTGATTGTTATTTTACCTATTATTGATCTTGTGAAAATACTTAGGAAGCTAGCTTAATAGTTCTTTATATTTTATTAGCCGTGAATTTGGAATAGATTATGGAATCTTAGAGCTGAAAGAGAACTCAGAAACACTGATGTCAGCTCAATATTTGTATCAGCTTTCAGTGTCAATAATGTGATATATATTTACTTGTCTTACCATATGTGTTATACTTCTGGTCTATATTCATTTGAATGAAAATAGAGTTTTATATGATTTTTATGACTTAAAATAACTCTTTACATGGTTGTTGCTTTATTTTTCTTATCATAATTAGAGAAATATGATATAGGGCAAAAAAGTAATGCATATCTAGAATTTGTAGAGAAGAGAATTACCATATAGGTTATGTGCTTCAGATGGAACATTTGGCAACACAGGACTAGAAGAGAATACAAAAGTTGTCTGACTCAGAAATGTGTATGCTCTAGAAATGAAAATAAGTGCCAAATCTATATGTTCCCTATGTATATTAAATACTAAAACTTCTGTCATAAGATTCCAGATCAGATGTTCTTCCACACGGATTATCGACCTCTTATCCGTGATGCCAATAACTATGTGTTAGATGAACAAACACAACAAGCTCCTCACTTAATGCCTCCCCCATTCTTGGTGGATGTTGATGGAAATCCTCATCCCACAAAATTTCAACGGCTAGTGCCGGGACGGGAAAATTGTAAAGATGAACAACTTATACCACAACTGGGATATGTGGCCAATGGTACGTTATCATGATAATTAAATTGGAAATATTTTGCAAATGTCATACTTGATTTTGTTCTCTCTGTGGCATTTGTCCCTCACTAAATAACTGAAATAAGTTATAGTATGTTTTCCCTTCTACTTCTGTTCATTTTCATTTGTATAATACCTTTTACCCTACCAGAGTACTTTTACATAGAAACAAAAGTGTATACTCAAGCACAGAATTGTGTTGATCTAGTTCCATAGAAACCCTACATATGATCATCTTCTATGTAATATTGCTTTCTAGTAATGATTAAATGGACTAATTTCAATGTATATTATTGGTGAAATTTCTCTGTTCATTGTATTGGTATTTTAGTTTAAAAGTCGCTAGTTAATTGAACCTAAGAAGATGAAACTTCAAAAACCACATACTAGGGCTGGGGCTCTAGCTTAGTGGCAGAGTGCTTGCCTAGCATGTGTGAGGCCCTGGGTTTGATCATTAGAACTACATGAAAATAAACAAATAAAATAAAGACATTCTGTCTATCTACCACTATAAAAAAACTTAAAAAATTACAAAGTAGATATTTACCCGTCCTCATACTTAAAATGCAAAAAGTTACTGGACATTGGGGAATGGGTTGTGATTGTTTAAATAAGATTAATCTTGGAAGATATTGGGGAATCAGCAATAAATTTGATGAACTGTGGGAAGATAATAGAATAAAATATTAGAATAAGCTATTCTGTGCCAAAGGATCTTTGCCTCTTCAGATTGGCATATTTCCATTCTGTATATTGCCCTTCCCACATAGAATGTCTTTATATCTCAGTTTGGTAATTGTAGGTTTTCTTTAGGTATGGAGTAGTAGTGAGTTTATTAAATTGCAACTGGAATTCAATTTCTTGACTAGGGGATTAAGGCTTGAATTGATCTTTATAAAGTTCCATACATCCTTTTATGCCTGTCTCATAAAGGTTTGTAAAGCAGTGAACTGGTATGACAACTATGCCAATAGTTACTCTGAAGATGTCATAATTATTAACTGAGGAGAAAAACTGAATATTAAATGGTGTAAAAAACTGAAAACATCTGAATAAAAAATAATTTATCACTCTTTATTCCTTATAAGATCTGATCTCTTGATTACTCTATCAGATACCACTTGATATGACTATAAGAAAAGATGAAAAATAGGGATATCTAAGACAGAAAAACATTTAAAATTTTCATTTAAGGTAAACAATGAGTTTCAATGTTTCATAATAAAAATTGTTTGTTCATAAGAACAATGGGATGTTAGCAAATGATATATTCATTTGGAAAATTATAATTATGTCTTTTCAGAAAGCAATTTTCACCAAAAAAGATATAAATATTTTAGGTCACTGAACCTGTTTAAACCTTACTTAAATCTTTAATTTCTGATTTTTACCTTAGAATATTCTTTGGATGAAATTTATTTTAAAATCAATTGTTTTAACTTTTATATTCTTTGAGATGCTTCTCATAATTATGTCTAAGTTAGGAACATTGACTAAATCAAAGAGAAGCTGACACATAAAAATTAAAAGATTTATAAAATAATTTGTTTGATGCATACTCTATTTTCATTTGAAGCCAATTTTCAATTATTTCTCTGAAAATTTATAAGTTAAGTTTGTTTTTACTGGTTTTAGGGTATAATAAAATGTGATCAATTTTGTGGCTTTTTATCTTTGGTCTCATTAAGGTGATGGCGAAGTGGTGGAACAGGTAATTGGACAGCAAACCAATGATCAAGATGAGAGCATTCTTGATGGTATAATCAGGGAACTACAAAGAGAACAAGATCTGAGACTAATTAATGAAGGAGATGTTCCACATTTTCCACTTAATAGATCATACTCTGTTAATGGTGGTAAGTGTTTGTATATTTCTGAAAAGTACAAAGAATATACTTTATTCTACTTAAACAAAGAATTATATGTGAGAAAAGATTTTATTTATAAATGAAAACATTTATTAATTTACAGTTGTGATGTCAGATACTCCATGGGGTTTTAATCTCATTATTATTTGTGACAAAAATGACTTTGTATCTCCTAAAAACACAGATGTTATATTTTTATATGCTGTTTTCTTCTAATTGAATTTATTTGCAATCTTTACTTTTTTATAGAAGTGAAATCTTGCAATAATTCCAATTCTTTTGTAGGGGAATCACAAAAAAACATAAGTTTTTAAGCTTAAAACCACCTTAAGTTTACAAAACACTACCCCCCTAAATTGATCCTTCTTTGCTGAGAGAAGAACAGCATACCATGTCTCCCCCCTTGAATTTACAAAAGTGTGCTGGAAAACAAGAAGCCCTCTGAATTGACTTTCACAATACATTTATCTTAATATCAGTAAAAGTTTTGTTATAAGTAATCACTTTATTTTAAAAATGGATATTCTAACTTATATTTTTTCACTTGAAATGAAATGTGACTGTGCATTTCAGTTATATATAAATCTTAGCTTTATCAATTGCTTTATGAGAATTTGGCACATATCTTTATATTTTCATAATTGAGGTAATTTATTTGGATAGAATGGCATTTGGGTTTGCCCATAATTGAATAAAGATATTTAAATTCAAGGTGATTCATAGGATATTTTACTTAATTATTTACTTAATTATTTCTTCAATCTCCATAAAATTAAATTAAAATTGGTTCTTCATTTTGGGCCGTTTGGAGCACCTAATGACAAGGTAAGAAGCTTTATGGAACCTTGAACTTGTAAATAGTAATCTGATATCTCCAAGTCCTTTGTTTTTAAGACATAAAACTTTCTTAGGGCTTTCCCTGATTTAGACATCCATTTATTAAATCAACCTTCAGCTCTAAATTCTATACTAGGTTTCTGTGGATAGATTTGAAAATTCAATAGAGTCCCATTTGTCAAAGGGACCCTATTGGCTATTATTTACAGCGTTTATTTGTTTTGACTTTTTGTTTTAGTGATAGCAGTTGAATATTTCAGTTTTTACTTGCAAGTGTTTTATTTGCAAGTATTAGAAAAATAGCAAGAACCTATCTGGAGTACCCTAAAGAAAATTAAAAGTTCTGTTACTTTTTTTCTGGTACTGGTTATTGAACCCTGGGGCATTTTACCACTGAACTACATCCTCAGCCCTTTTTATTTATTTATTTTTAGATAAGATCTCACTAAGTTGTCCAGACTGGCCTCAAACTTGTGATCTTCCTGCCTCACCCCCCAAAGTAGCTGGAATTACAGTCACATTTCATTGTGTCTAGCTGCTCATCAGTCTTGGAAAATGAAAATTTAATGTTAAAAAAACTTTGGGTTATACTTTTATTTTGTTTTTTGTTTTTTTGGTACCAGGAATTAAACAAAGGAGCACTTAATCACTGAGCCACATCCCCAGCCCTTTTTTTGTATTCTATTTAGAGACAGGGTCTCACCAAGTTGCTTAGGGCCTCCATATGTTGCTGATACTGGCTTTGAATGCGATCCTCCTGCCTCCACCTCTGAGTCACTGGGATTACAGGCATGCGCCACCACACCTGGCTTGGTTTATATTCTTTATTATACTATTTCTGAAAGCTTTATTGAAACTTTACTCTGAAATATTTTAATGGACTAAATGAAGGATTTAGAATAACAAGATGCTTCCTGAAACAGTACTAGTAAACATTTGCAAATCTCCCAAATCATATTTGAATCCATTTTTGTATTTAGTGAGAATTGAGTAAATGGTAAGAACTATAGAAGATTTAAAAATTTATTGAGCTCCTTTATTGATGACATTAACAAGAAAAGATGGTACAGAATGTAGAACAAAGAGGTAGGAATACTTCAGATAGTCCTATCTTTGAATCTCCTATTTTGTGTAAGAACCCTCATCTAAAAGATTGGTGCTATTGCTCAGAAAATTATATTTTTCTTCATTTGTGTTTCAGCTCTACGAAGTCCAAATATGGACATATCCTCTTCCCCAAATATAGGACTTCGACGTAGTGGTCAAATTGAAGGTGTTCGACAGATGCATAACAATGCTCCTCGGAGCCAGATGGCCACAGAACGAGATCTCATGGCATGGAGCAGAAGAGTGGTGGTCAATGAACTAAATAATGGGGTTAGTAGGTGAGTCACTAAGGTAACATTTCTAATAAAATATAGAGCTCTATAGAAATGGGGTTGTAGCTCAGTGGTAGAGTGCTTGCCTAGCAAGTGTGAGGCACTAGGTTTGATCCTCAGCACCACTTTAAAAAACAAACAAATAAACAAATACATAAGTAAAACAAAGGTATTGTGTCCATCTACAACTAAAAACAAATGAAAGAAACATTCACCTTTAAAAGAAAAAAAAATTAGAGCTCAAGTTTTTAATAATATTTTTTAGTTGTAGATGAACACACAGTATCTTTATGTATTTTTATGTGGTGCTGAGGATTGAACCTAGTGCCTCACACATGCGAGGCAAGTACTTTATTGCCGCAGTCTGGCTGGGCACAATCAGGAGCCACTTGTCAAAAGAAACTAACTTTATTTTTTGAACAAAACACGCCAAACAAACAGCCTCTCAGGAAAAACCCCTCAGAGCCTCAACTGCCACCACCGGCTTTCCACAAGCCTCTCTCTCCCCCTCCAAGCTTCTCTCCACCTCCCACAATCCTCCTGCTCTTGAGGCCGATTGGCTGGGTCACGTGGGCAGAGCCAAAAAGTCCCCCAATGAGCAGCTCCGTGGTCTGAAAGGGCAGGGAAACAGTCCAATGAGCATCACCGCAGAGGAGCCAATCAGCTAGATGTTGCTGGGGCCAAGGAGCCAATCAGCTAGATGTTGCTGGGGCCGCTGTGAGCCAATCATCAGCCGGCAGCTGGATTGCTGGCAGCTGGAAGTTTGCTGGGGCCCCTTCGGCTGTGGCTCTCAACATCTCCCCCTCTCTGTTTAAACAACAAGCATGTGGCTTAGGGACCGTGCCTGTTAGGCAGTCCAATTCAACATATGGTCCTTACCCGTCATCGGATGAACTGACCTCTAGGCGTCAGCCTCCTGTCTTAGGTTGGTACCACTGCAATTGGATCATACCCGTCACTGACTACCGGTCCAGCATACAGCCATACTTGTGGATAGGCCTTTGCACCAGTGGGGGGGTGAGGTTCTTTGCCTCACCTCTGTTGGCCCCCAAATTTTAGACCATCACTAGTAGAGGAGGATGCAAAATGCCATGACATTAAGCCAATTGAGGGCTCCTTTGAAAAATTGTACCACCGGTGACATCATCAGCAAAAATACCCCAACACTACCACAAGTCGCTGCACCAACAGATAGTTCAAAATGCATACAGGTGAGCTCACAATGTGTCCAGGCAAGTTCTGCAAGCAGTTCAGTGATGGCTATTGTAGAAGGTGTAGATTGGTTTTATCTTTGACTTCACCAGCACTGGGATGAAGATAGGAATTCTGGCAATAATGGCTAAAGAAAAAATTATGTAACATTACAGAAGGCACTAAAAGAAAACAATTTTCTTAACAATTTACATTATCTTTAAGAGAATTATTAAATATAATGAAAAGGAAAGGTGAAAGTAAACAAACAGATCTGTTAACCTTCTTTTTTGTTTACATATTAAAACAATCCTCAACAGTTGTTTACCCAATATAAATTAAACCATATAAATCACGTGAAAAAAAAATATTTGGATCCATTTTATCATGAGCGCTCATCATATATGATATATGGACATTCAAACATATAACACAAAACACAAGTGTGCACACATAACATAATACATACAACACATAACATTATAGTAAAGGCCTTATAACTTTTACAGGTGAAATCTCCATTGCAATGTTTAAAAACTCTATAGTCAAAAAATAGAACTGATCAGCAAAACATTAACCTAGGTCTGTATGAGCTCAAAAAACAAAATAGAACTTCATGATATGGCAAAGGGCAATAATAAAATAGATATTGAAAAAAGCATCCTGGTTCTGTTGCAGATGTAAGAATAGCCAAACTGGAGTTTTGGATATCAGTTGTTATGGATTTGAGCCAAATCATCTTCTTTTTGGTCTGTAGAAATCGCTTTAGTTAATCTTTCTGGAATCCAAATCGGCTGCTGTTCTCCCTGTGGAAACACATAAACAGACCCCCGACTCCAGACAATCACTGGGTCAGGACTTTGGTTAATCTCTCTGGAATCCAAATCGGCTGCTGTTCTCCCTGTGGAAACACACAAACAGACCCCCGACTCCAGACAATTACTGGGTCAGGACCTTTCCATTGTCCTGTTAGAATATCCTTCCAAAGTACCTTGGGCTTATGCACATTTTTTGGACACATATGCCTTTCCGCAGCACTAAGTCCTGATGAATCCAAATTTAAAAAGTTTAGAGTAAAAAGGGTTATTTTAAGTTTATCTTTGGGGAATATATACCCCTTCCCAATTCCTTCTTTTTGCTTTAATAAGTACATTTTAATAGTTTGATGAGCTCTTTCAACTATGCCTTGTCCCTGTGGATTGTATGGGATTCCTGTTATATGAGTAATGCCAAATGTTGAGCAAAATTGTTTAAAAGAGGTAGAAGTATAACCAGGGGCATTATCTGTTTTTAACTGTTTTGGAACACCCACAGTGGCAAAATTTTGTAAGCAATGAGCTATAACATCTTTAGTTTTTTCTCCGGCATGAAGGGAGCCCATCAAAAATCCAGAAGAAGTATCAACTGTAACATGCAAATATTTTAATTTTCCAAATTCTGGCAAGTGTGTGACGTCCATCTGCCAAATATGGTTAGGTATCAATCCTCTAGGATTGACTCCAAGATTAACTTGTGGTAAAAAGGTCACACAATTTTGACATTGTTTTATTATTTGTCTAGCTTGTTCCTTAGTTATTTTAAAACGCTTTTGTAAAGTATTAGCATTGACATGGAACTTTTTATGAAAATTTATAGCTTCTTCTAGTGTAGAGAAAATATGTATGTCATGTGTAGTTTTATCTGCTAAATCATTGCCCAAACTAAGGGCTCCAGGCAATCCTGTATGTGCCCTGATATGTCCTATAAAGAATGGATCTTTTCTGTCCCAGATTAGACTTTGTATAGTGGAAAGCAAAGAGAAAACAGTAGAAGAAGGGGAAATCCTACCAGCATCTTCAAGAGATACTATAGCATTAACTACATACTGACTATCAGAAAATAAATTAAATACAGAATCTTTAAACATCACAAAAGCTTGTAAAACTGCATTAACTACCTTTTGAGCTGATTGTTTGGGTACTAAAAATGTAAAAGTTTGATCAGGGGTAACTACTGCTGCTGTACCATTATTTGACCCATCAGTGAATATATTTGGAGCATTCATGATAGGTGTTTTTCTTGTCATTTTTGGAAAAATTACAGGATGCAATGCCCAAAAAGACAATAAAGGATTAGATGGTAAGTGGTTATCAAATGAAACATTAGATTTGCACATGATTATTGCCCAAGTATTTAACTCATTAGCTAACTCATCAATTTGATTCATAGTATATGGAGTAATAATTTTATTGGGAGAAATTCCAAACACTCCCTTTGCTGCTTTTATTCCTTTGAGTATTAATTGTCCTACAGCCTCAGGATACCTAGTAAGAATAGTGTTAGGAGAATAAGATAAATGTATCCATAATAATGGACCTTCTTGCCAAAATACTCCTGTAGGAATATTTTTTGTTGGTAGTACAATAAATAATAAAGGCAAACTTATATCAATTCTATCCAAATGCATATTTTCCATATATGTTTCAATGATTTTTAATGCCTTTCTTGCTTCAGGCGTTAACATTCGGGGTGAATTTGGATCTGATGGACCTTTTAGGATATCAAATAAAGGTCCCAACTCTCCTGTTGGTATACCTAAATAAGGCCTTATCCAATTTATGTCTCCTAATAACTTTTGAAAGTCATTAAGTGATTTGAGTTGATCTACTCGTATTTGAATTTTTGGTGGACGGACCATGGTTGAGGATAATAGAACTCCTAAATAATTAATTGGAAAATTTAATTGTACTTTATCTATTGCTATCTCTAGATTATAATTTTTTAATAAGTTTGTAAGTGTGGCATAACATTCTAGCAATGTGTTTTTATCTTTGTGTGCTAATAATACATCATCCATATAGTGAAATATTTGTAGTTCAGAATTTTGATTTCTAAGTGGCTGGATTGCTTTGTTAACATAAATTTGACACATAGTTGGGCTGTTAGCCATCCCTTGAGGGAGTACTTTCCATTCATATCTCTGATCAGGACCTTCATGATTCAGTGCAGGGATAGTAAATGCAAAACGTGGACTATCCTCAGGATGAATTGGAATTGAAAAAAAAACAATCTTTAATATCTATAACTAAAACATACCAGGTTTTTGGCAAAGCAGACAATTGAGGAATCCCTGATTGAGCAGGTCCCATAATCACCATCTCATTATTAATGGCTCTTAAATCTTGCAATAATCTCCATTTACCAGATTTCTTTTTGATGACAAAAATGGGAGTATTATGGTGAGATACAGAAGGTTGTATATGTCCTTCTGCTAATTGTTGTTTGACCAGGTCATGGGCTGCTTGTATCTTTTCTTTAGTCAGGGGCCACTGAGGAACCCATACTGGTCTTTCTGATTTCCAAGTAATTTTTATTGTCTCAGTGGCCCTTTCTGAAAATCCAACCCATGTCTGTCTGTTCCTTGATCTATTTGTATTGGTGCTGCTATACCTTGTTCTTGTTTTTCTAATCTTTTTCCTTTCCTAAAACCTTGTCTAGTCATAATAGTGGGTGCATTTTGGTTGATGTTATTTGTTAATGTCAAACCTAATTGATCTAGGACATCTCGTCCCCATAAATTTACGGGAAGATGATCCAATACATATGGCTGTATAGTTCCTTCACATCCTTCAGGATCCTTCCAATCTAATACCATTGCACTTCTATGGGGATTAGTCGCCACTCCTAGGCCTCGAAGCGTTTGAGTGGCTTGTTGTAATGGCCAATGTTTTGGCCATTCTTGACGAGAGATGATGCTAAGGTCTGCACCTGTATCCAGTAGCCCATTAAATTCATGTCCTTGAATATTTAGTTTTAGCATGGGGCGAGAATCTAAATTTAAAGAAAGCATAGCCCAATCTACACCTGTGGAACCTAATCCCTTGGAACCTCTTTCTACAGTACGACTGGAAAATTTATCATGTAGGCTGGGTATTATTAGTAACTGTGCTATTCTATCTCCTGGTGAAATTACTGATATACCCTTTGGAGAACTGGCTATAATTTTTATTTCACCTTCATAATCGGGATCAATTACCCCAGGACTTATCATAAGTCCTTTTAGAGTAGAAGAGCTGCGTCCCAATAATAAGCCTACTGTTCCTTTGGGAAGAGGTCCTTTCACCCCTGTGGGAATGATTTGAACTCCCATCTCTGGAGTTAGTACTGCTCTGGCGGAGGCGCAGATGTCCAACCCTGCGCTCCCTCTGGTTTGTCTGATGAGGGATCTGATGGACAATGTGTCCTGGGCACTACCCTGATGGGGTTGCTGGGTTCCTCCAGTGCTCCGTATATTTGTGGTTTTGGGCCCCGGAGCATTGGGCCCCCTTGTCCATTTTTTGGCAATGGAGCCTGATGCCTTTCTCCACGATATCGTGGATAAACACCTGGTCCTTGTTCGTTTTTTGATAATGGAGTACCCTCTATGGTGGTTTGAGAACGGCATTCATTAGCCCAATGTCTCCCTCTACGGCATCGTGGGCAAATACCTGGTATTCTACTCCTTGGATACCTAGTTTTGTTAAACCCTCCTCCAATGGGGCAATTCCTTTTAAAATGTCCTGTTTGTTCACAATTGTAGCATGTTCTTGGCCTGGCATCTAAAGCCTGTTTTACTGCAGCTGCCACAATTTGCCCTTGTTCATTAATGTCTCTGGCATCTAAAGCCTGTTTTACTGCAGCTGCCACGACTTGCTCTTGTTCATTAATGTCTCTACATAATTTAATATATGTGTTTAAATCTTCATGTTTCCATGGTCTAATGATATCTCTGCACCAACGATTCGCTTGCTCATAAGCCAGGTGTTTTAGTAATGGCATTGCTTGTTCTGTATTCCCAAAAACTCTGGTAGCTGTTTGAATAAGCCTATCTACAAATTCAGCATAAGGTTCATTAGCTCCTTGTATTACCTTAGATAATTGACCTTGTAAACCTCCATGTCCTTGTAAAGTCTTCCATGCCTTAATTGCATCTGCAGCAATTTGTGCGTATACGCCAGGATCATATGCAATTTGTTGCTGCTGATCCTCATAAGGTCCCTTTCCTAACAACATATCTAGATTTCTCTGAGGATAACCAGCTGCTGCATTTCGCCTAGCCGTCTCCTTGCAAAATTCCTCATTGGCAACCTTCCATAACAGGTATTGTCCTCCATTTAGCACAGCTTTACACATATTAGCCCAATCTGCTGGCGTCATGTTCAAGTTGTTAATGGATTCGACCAAGCTTACAGTGAAGGGTGCTTGAGGACCATAGGTTGTTACAGCCTCTTTTAGCTGCTTCACTGTTTTGAAATTTAAAACTTGGTAAAATCGCTGCCCTCCTGCCTCAAATACAGGGCATGTTAATATTTGAGATCTTGTCTCAGGATCCCAACTATCAACTGCGGGGGTTGGGGACCTCCCAGCATATGGAGGTGGCCTTGTTAGTTGGACACTTACGTCCTCTGGTGATAGAAAGGTGTTAGTAGCAGTCTCCTGTAGAGGTGGTGCTGTTGGTTGGACACTTACACCCTCTGGTGATAGAAAGGTGTTAGTAGCAATCTCCTGTTGTAACTTTCCCCCTGATGGCTTTTTCTGTTTTATACTTTCTTTCTCTGTCTGACTAACTTGAGAGGCCTTCTCTTTTACTTGAATCTTTTCCTCTGTCTGACTAACTTGAGAGACCTTCTTTTTTACTTGAATCTTTTCCTCTGTCTGACTAACTTGAGAGACCTTCTCTTTTACTTGAATCATTATGTCTTCTCCTTCCTCTACCATTGTCTGAACTGAAGGCTTTGGACTAAGCAAACAAGATATGAACGTCCACAATGGCAATGTGCCAACTGGCAGAGTCCCTGGGCTTTTCTTTTCTATTCTTTTTAAATCTTCACCATGATGGTTCCATTGTGATATATTTAACAACTCCTCCTTAAAAAGCCATGGGCTACATTTTTGTATTGTATCAACGTATGCCCTGACTGCTATTGATTTTACTGGGATGCCTCCTTCCTCTAACAATTTACTTAACACTCTTTCAGTTTGTTTTTTACTAATTTCTGATCCCGTATTTCTACTATAATACAACCCAACAAGATGACGCCAAACAAAACCGAGACAGAATGAAATAAAAAGGGAACAACAAAAAGTCATTATAGCCTTTCTATCCTCCTGACATGTGCATCCGTCCTTTCTCCCTATCTGTTCCTCAGACGTAAATAGTTTTTCCTCAGATGTGAGCGGTTTTTCTTCCATCTCACTCATCTCCAGGGACAGGCAACTTAAAACAAAAGTGAAACAAAATAACAAAAGAAGAATCTTAAAATGGCTACCCATCCTCTCGCCCTGCCCTCAGGGGCGAGCAGTTCACTTACCCTCAGTCGCTCCCCGTGCGAGCCACCAAATGCCGCAGTCTGGCTGGGCACAATCAGGAGCCACTTGTCAAAAGAAACTAACTTTATTTTTTGAACAAAACACGCCAAACAAACAGCCTCTCAGGAAAAACCCCTCAGAGCCTCAACTGCCACCACCGGCTTTCCACAAGCCTCTCTCTCCCCCTCCAAGCTTCTCTCCACCTCCCACAATCCTCCTGCTCTTGAGGCCGATTGGCTGGGTCACGTGGGCAGAGCCAAAAAGTCCCCCAATGAGCAGCTCCGTGGTCTGAAAGGGCAGGGAAACAGTCCAATGAGCATCACCGCAGAGGAGCCAATCAGCTAGATGTTGCTGGGGCCAAGGAGCCAATCAGCTAGATGTTGCTGGGGCCGCTGTGAGCCAATCATCAGCCGGCAGCTGGATTGCTGGCAGCTGGAAGTTTGCTGGGGCCCCTTCGGCTGTGGCTCTCAACACTTTATCACTGAGCAACAGCCTCAGCCTCAGAGCACAATTTTTTAGGAAGTAAATTATATTAAGTTTTCCTAGTAACTTTGACAATTTTTAATCTAGCTGAGATATTTTTCAAAGTAACTCCAATTATTTTACTCCATATCAAATAGTCAGTTATTGTCAATTTGTTCAGCATATGCTAAATGCTTTGGGGAATATAAAAAATGCAAAGAATGATTTCTTTTTCCAAGTTTGTTTTTATTAGTGCATTTAAATTATGCATAATAGTGGGATTTGTTGTTATATATTCATACATGTACTCAATAAAAAAACATAATTAGGTTAATTTTGTTCCATATTACTTCCCTTTCCTCTCCTCTTCCCTCCCCTGGTGTATGATTTATTTTCTTTGACTTTATAATCTAGGTTAGGATAGGAATGCAAATGTTATTAAGTAATAACTTATAAGAAGTTATATGTGATTAAACATATGAATTGTATATAGATCCTGTGTTCAATAGTGGCTCCAGGAGAGAGCCATCAGCTTGATATTGGAGCAGTTTTGGGGTAAAATGTAGATATCTGCTAGACCCTAGTAATTAGAGTATGTTTAGAAATGTCACTTAAATAGACTTTACTTGATGAAAAATATTTCACTAAGATGAATTTCAAACCTAGAATCTTTATTCTTTTTTGTTTTAAATAATATTTTTATTGGTGCATTATAATTGTACATGTTGGTGGTATTCGTTGTTATGTATTCAAACATGTACACGATACAACAATATAATTTGGCCAATATCAATCTCTAGTATTTCCCCTTTTCCTTTTATCCTTTGGTTGGTCCCTTTCCTCTTCTTTACTGGTCTCACTTTAATTTTCATGAGAATCCCGCTTTTTTTGCCTTTTCCTTCCCTAGCTTCCACATACGACAGAAAGCATATGACCTTTGACTCTGAGGTTGGCTTATTTTGCTTAACATAATGTTCTCAAGTTCCAATTCATTTTCCTGCAAATGACATAACTTCATTTTTCTTTATGGGTCAATGAAGCTCTATTCTGTAGAGTTTTCTTTATCTATTCATCCATTCACAGAAAACTAGACTAGTTCCATAGTATTATGTATGTATTAATATATATGAA
Source organism: Marmota flaviventris (assembly GCF_047511675.1). Classification (NCBI taxonomy): domain Eukaryota; kingdom Metazoa; phylum Chordata; class Mammalia; order Rodentia; family Sciuridae; genus Marmota; species Marmota flaviventris. Next base: position 66,096,663 of record NC_092518.1, on the reverse strand, counting down.
GACTTTAACTCTTTAGAGTAAATCCTGAAGACTGGACTAACTTGGTCATGTGGTGGTTCCATGCCTAGTCATTTGAGGAACCTCTATACTATGTAACATAGTAGGTGTACTAATTTACAATTCCACCAATGGTATAAAAATGTTCCTTTTTCTCTACATCTTATCCCTATTTTATTATTATTTGTATTCTTTTAAAAATGATTTTAGTTGTAGATGGACATAATACCTTTATTTTATTTACTTATTTTTATGTGGTGCTGAGGGTCAAACCCAGTGCCTCTCACATGCTAGGTAAGTGTTCTACCACTGAGCTACAATCCCAATCCCTACTGTTTGTATTTTAAATAGCTGTCATTCCAACTAGGGTAAGATGAAATCTCAGTGTAATTATGATTTGCATTTTTGTAATTGCTAACAATGTGAATGCTGGACTCAGTGGTAGAGCACTTGCCTGGCACGCGTGAGACACTGGGTTTGATCCTCAGCACCACATATAAATAAAGGTATTGTGTTCATCTGCAACTAAAAGAAATATTTTTTAAAGATTTGAATGTTGTTCATATATTTGTTGGCCATTTGTATTTTTTTTTCTTTTGAGAAGTGTCTGTTTAGTTCATTTGCCCATCTATTAAGTGTTATGTATTTTTTGGTGTTCAATTTTTTGAGTTCTTTATATTAATTCTCTGTCAAAAGAGTAACTAGCAAATATTTCTCTCCCATTCTGTAGGTTCTCTTTTCACATTCTTAATGGCTTCCTTTGTTTCACAGAAGCTTTTTAATTTGATGCCATCCTATTTAATATTTTTTGACATTGATTCCTGAGTTTTAGGAATCCTATTAACAAAATCATTGCCTGCACCTATTTTTTTTTTTTTTTGGAGTGTTGATTCTACATTTTCTCCAAGCAGTTTCATAGTCTCTGGTCTAATTCCTTGGTCTTTAATTTTGAGTTGACTTTTTGCAGGATAAGGCATAAGGATCTAGTCGTATTCTTCTTCATATGAATAAACCAGTTTTCCCAGCATCATTTGTTAAAAAGACTATATTTTTCTCCCAACACATTTTTGTTATCAGTATGAGTTTATCTCTGTCTTCTATTCTGTTTCACTAGTTTACGTGTCTGTTTTTATGCCAGTACCATGCAATTTTTGCTACTATAGCTCTAGTATAATTTGAAGTCAGGTGATGAATTCAAGCATTGCTTTTTTGGCTTAGAATAACTTTGGCTATTCTGAATCTTTTATTGTTCCTAATGAATTTTAAAATTCCTATTCTTATTTATAAATCCTAATAATTTGCTATAATATCAACTTCAGATAATTCCCAGCAATTGGAAGTGGATTTTGGAAAGAGAAAAGGACATTGACAAAGACCATGTAAAATTTATTTTAATCATGTATCCTCTTTACCTAGCCTTTTAGTAGATTGGCTAAGTAGCAAAAGGCATTTGATTTCAACTTATCTATATATAGAGAAGCTGCCTTCTGGTATAAGCTGGGAGCATTAATAAGAAAAAGTAGATATAGCTAACTTAGGAACTTAGGAATAGAGTGCTAAAAACCCTGGCAGTAGAGCAATTTGAAATAATTTTTACTCAAAACTTTAGAAGTAGAGCTGAAAACAGGGAATCAAATAGGTATTTGTACATGAATGCTCATTGCAGTATTATTTACAGCAGTCAAATTGTGGAAACAATGCAAGTGTCTGTCAGCAGATAAATGGGTAATCAAATGTGGTATATCACCATGCACGGTGCTACACGACTGTAATTCCAGTGGCTGGGGAGACTTAGGCAGGAGGATCATGAGGTCAAATAGAGCCTCCACAACTTAACAAGGCCCCATCTCTAAATAACAAATATAAAGTGTCTGGGGATGTGGCTCAGTGGTTAAGCACCTCTGGGTTCAATTCCTGGTACCAAAAAAAAAAAAAGTGGTATATCCATTCAATGGAAAATTATTCAGCCATAACAAAAGATACCTGCTGTTAAAAGACATTGAAAACACTGAAAATGCTAAGTGAAAGAAGCTAGACAAGCAAGAGGACAATTACTGTATGATTCCACTTACTTAAAATATTTATTCTAAAATTACTTATAGACATAAAAATAGATTAGAGGTTATCCAAGGCTGGAAGAATTGAAATGGGAAGTTATTGCTTTGATAGTTGCAGACTTTATGTTTGTAGTGATGACAATTTTTTGAAATGATACTGGTAATGGTTACAGAACATTATGAATGTAATTAATTGTCACTGAAGTAATAACACCTATAAGCATTAAAATGGCAAATTTTATACTTAAATGTATGTTTACTCTCTGACTTTTTACTTATTTTGTAAATTTTTTCTATTGTTTTTTTTCTGGCTGGCTTTTTAACTATTGGTTTCCTTATTTATGATTTTCTGATATTTTGACCTTTGATTTGTAATTAGGGTTCAAGAAGAATGTCGAACCGCAAAAGGTGACATAGAAATTGGTCTTTATACAGTTGAAAAGAAGAAAAAGCCATCTTATACTATCCAGAGGGTAAGTTTATTTGTGCAGTACTTTGAGATATATTATTTGCAACATTTATGTATTCAAAGACTGTCTTATAGGGAATCTATCTTATGATCCCCAGTTGAGATGTATGTTTGTTCTTAATAAAATTAGTTACACCGTCCACCCCAAGTCTAGGACATGTAGTTATTGTATGTATAGGATATTTATTTTAAAATACATTTTTTCTTAGTTAAATTAGATTTTTTAAAATGCTGCCTTATCCCTAATCACAATGTAAATAAATGTATATATACCCTAAGTAATGGGTTGGCCCATAGCCCAAATCCTTTTTGCCTCCTATTACTGTTAATTAAATTTTATTGGAACACACCCACACATATCTTACCAACGGTTGTTTTCATGCAATAAAGACAAAGCTGAGTAGTGGCAACAGAATTTGTATGCCCTGTAAAACCAAACTACTTATATTCTGATCCTTTATTTAGAAAACAATAGTTTGATCACCCTTGCCCTAGACCTATTGCTGGACTTCAAATAATATGAACAAAATGTGATCTATACATTTGGAAGGACTGTAAATGTTTTCACAGTAGAATCTGGTAAGCCATGAGTAGGATGCCTGTACCCAATTAGGTAAGCTCATTACTAGTACTCTCAGTTTACCAGACAAGAGGCATAAGAATGAATAGTTTCTTTTTTCACTCTCTTCCAATTCTAACCATAAAATAAGAGTATGGTAATTAAGAGTCTGGGATGATTATAATTTTGTTAAAGAAGTCTAGTTAGTAGACTTAGTATTAAGTATTTTTTTAGTATTGATAAACACAAATTTAGATATTTGTCATATACATATTTCCAAATATTCTTAGGTGATTTTGATGCCTTATTTAAATTTTTCTATTTTGGTTTTGTTGGCTTATTTGATCTTCTATAATATGATTAATTTTTAGAGATTTTGAATAACTCAGATTCATTATTTTTATTCATTTTTTACTGCTGAGGCAAATTGTCAAATATCAGTCTTATCTGTGAGTAACAGATGGGGTGTTCAGGCCTTATGCATTTTTGTATATAATGTAAATGACAGATGTTTTACAAATAAGAAACTAACTCTTGAGGCTGATTTGTAAGACTTTTAAACTTATTTATTCTTAAAGACATATTAGGGGTTATAGCTGTGCCATGTAAAAAATTTAATCTTCATTTTGACCTATTTACCAAAGGGATATACTACCAACAATTATTATTACCACCAGTGAATTATCCTAATTACTCAATTTCTTTTCTTAGTCCACAAATGGGACTAAGCAATGTGATATAAGAGTTTAAATATGGCATGCATTTTGAGGTATATGTCTGGTCTGGGTGTGCCTTGATGTGGTCTAAAAATGGAATTATATATTACTTTTTATATATACATTATATTCACCCTTCTATTGGTTTAGTAAATATAAGGTTTATATATATTTTTTAAGTAACTCTCCTATCATTTTTCTGTGATGGGGTGAGAATTGGGCTAAACTGATTTTAAAGATATTTCTTAACAGTTTTAAGTACACTAAACTAGAGTGAACAAAAATAGGATCATTACATCTAATTAGATATTTCAAATTTGCCTAGATTTTTAATGGAATGAAAGATGTACATATTAACATAAATATAATATAGATAACTTGTTTATCCTGTAATTGTGAATCATGTAGCATATGCAAATGGTGAATGAGCAAATTTTTACAACACAGGCTTTTAGCAGCTTTGATTTGATCACAACATTTTCAAAATAAGAAGGTGATCAATATCAGTGGAAAATGAGTCATATATATGTGTGTATCTAATTATTAGTATAGTTTTATATTGGTTTCTCTCTTCAGCAAATTTTCCTCATCTCTGATTCCTTCCCTGCCTAATTAATTGACTTATTTATTTTCAGTTTTTTTTTTGTATTGATGGAGCTTTTCATTTTTTTTTTCTATTTTTAAAACATTTTATATAACTCATAAAACAGTGTTTGTATAAAAATTCACACAAAATTGCTAGAGAGCATACAATTTCCAGAAATGTCCTGGGTTTTTGTTACATTCAGTTTTCTAAAGATGCACTCAATTTAATGGTAATATTCAGACATTATGCGATATTTCATTATCTTTGGTAAAACTATTCTCATTATTTTGTCTCCTTATAGTATTAACTCTGATATCCACTTTGTGCAGGGTCTGCTTTCACTAGGATGTCAGAAAACATTAAGGCTGGATCTACTAGAGGCAAATGTTCCCAATAGCAGGGACACCCCTGGCCCCCAACCCCACTTCAGAATCGTCACCACAGCCAGGCAGAGCTTTTCATTTTTAAAAATGTGTTTTCCTTTTCTTCTACAGAATGATTACCCACCTAGCTGTGGGCGGTCTTTACGAAGGACACAACGCAAGCGTCAGCATACTTATCAAACACGGTCCAACATAGAGCATAATTCACAAGCATCATGTCAAAATTCAGGTGTACAGGAAGATTCAGATAGCTCCTCAGAGGTTAGATATCTTCTGTTATTTATTCTATATGATGTTTTGTTTGCTAGTATGTGCTGTCAATTTGGATTTACTTTTGAGGGTCACTTTAATAGAAAAATTTTAGGAATTTTCTTATAAGAAGTTTATTCATTAGTAAGAAGCTTAATGGACAAATCTAGGTATCATATTAAATTATTTTAGATGTCTTCTCTGATTTGTACCTAGGATACTATCTTGGTTAGAGTATAACAAATGCAAACAAAAGTTTAACTTTGGGACAATGAGGAAAGACAGTAAGAGAAAAATCTTCCTACAATTGGAAAGATATGGGATATAAACAGTAGTAATAAGAGTTTCAGAACTTATGGACTGTGAAATCAACATAATGTACACATTTTCTGTTACTACCTGTTCTGTTCTCCAATCCTTTTATTCCCTTAACCACACTAGTCATGCGCAATAGGAATTTAATTGTGCATCGACAGAGTATGATACTTCCATTCTCCTGCCATTCACAATTCTTAAACTAGATATTTTCAAAAAAATCTTTCCCCCATGAATTTCTTAATCTTAAAAGAATGACAACTTACAGTATATTTAAAACAATATTTTAACATATAAGAGGATTATACTGTATTTGGGCTTAAGGTGTTTTTTAGTCTTTGAAGTAATATAAGTTGTTTTATGTCAATAAGATGGTATAATCCAGAAATATATAAATACCTGGGAAGCTTACTTGTGAGATGTAGATATATAGAGAAAACTAATTCTGTTTTAGCTAGAATACTTTTGGGGTAAATAAAAAAGTGTTATAGAATAGGTAGTAGTTTGCCAATGAATATTATGCTACCTAATAATAACCATATATCTTAATTATTGACTCTTTGTTGTAGGAAGATGAAACTGTTGGCACAAGTGATGCTTCTGTAGAGGATCCTGTTATTGAATGGCAAAGTGAAAGTTCTTCCAGGTAATTTTTTAATGATTTTGACTTAGTCAAAATTATTCAGCAGTTTTTAATATGAAAATATGTTCTTATAGGAATTTGTTAAAACGAGAGTTAAAATAATGTTTCACAAATATTTTTGGTTGTAGATGGACACAATACCTTTATTTATTTATTTTTATGTGGAGCTGAGGATCAAACCTAGTGCCTTACACATGCTAGGCATGCACTCTATCACTGAGCTACCCTCCCAGCCCCAAAATATTATATAAAGAAAGAATACCAAATTAGAAGTCAATAGACTTGTGGTTTTTATCTTGGCTCTTCCTTTATTTTATGTCCTTTTGGGCTTTTTAATTTTTTCATTTGTAAAATGAAGTCCCTTTTTAATTCTAGATTCTACATCTTGGTAAATATATATATATATATATATATATATATATATATATATATATATATATATATATATATATATCACATTAAAAAATAAATGACAGCAGAATGCATTACAATTCTTATTACATATATACAGCACAATTTTTCATATCTCTGGTTGTATCTAAAGTATATTCATACCATTTTGTGTCTTCATACATGTACTTTGTATAATGATGTCCATCACATTCCACCAACCTTGCTAATCCCATGCCCCCTCCCTTTCCCTCCCACCCCTCTGCCCTATCTAGAATTCATCTATTCCTCCCATGCTCCCGCTCCCTACACCACTATGAGTCAGGCTCCTTTTGGGATTGGCTAACTTCATTTAGCATTATCTTCTCCAATGCCATCCATTTACCTGCAAATGCCATGATTTTATTCTCTTTTAATGCTGAGTAAAATTCCATTGTGCCACATTTTTTTTTAATCCATTCATCCACTGAAGGGCATCTAGGTTGGCTCCACAGTTTAGCTGTTGTGAATTGTGCTACTATAACCATTGATGCGGCTGTGTCCCTGTATAAAACCAAGAGAGGGATAGCTGGGTCAAATGGAGGTTCCATTCCCAGATTTCCAAAGAATCTCCATACTGCTTTCCATGTTGGCTAAACCAATTTGCAGTCCCACCAGCAATGTATGAGTGTACCTTTTCCCCCACATCCTCGCCAACACTTATTGTTGTTTGTCTTCATAATAGCTGCCATTCTGACTGGAGTGAGATGATATCTTAGAGTAGTTTTTGATTTGCATTTCTCTAGTTTCTAGTAATGATGAACATTTTTTTCATATATTTGTTGATTGATTGTATATCCTCTTCTGAGAAGTGTCTGTTCAGGTCCTTGGTCCATTTATTGATTGGGTTATTTGGTTTTGTTTTTTTCTTTTTTTTTTTTTTGGTGCTTAGCTTTTTGAGTTCTTTATATACCTTAGAGAACCCTATTTGATTATTCCTAGAAATAATGTAGATCTTTCTTTTAAATAAGATATTGTGGTTTAGATAGGGATTTGAAATCCTGTTATAGAAAACTAAGTGTTATGCTTTACCCAAGAAGCATTTCATTAAAATCACATTGATAATGATCAGAATTTTATATTGACACTTTTTTTCTGTGCAGCCATGTCATTTATAATTCTATTTGATAATATAGTGGTCACTATTCAAATATTAGGTAAAATTTTTGCTTTTCTATACTAAGATATTCATACTTTTGGTTTATTTACAGTGATTCATCAAGCGAATATTCTGATTGGACCGCTGATGCTGGAATAAATTTGCAACCTCCAAAAAGACAAACCAGACAGGCCACACGGAAAATATGCAGCAGCTCTGAGGAGGAGAATTTGAAATCACTAGAAGAAAGGCAAAAGAAACCTAAACAGACTAGAAAGAAGGTTTGTAACTATATGGGTTGTTTTGGTTTTGCTTTTATTGTAGTGGTTTGTTTTTTCCTTAGATACTTGAATATTTAACAGTCACATTTAACTTATCTTAAAATAACATTATAGCTGAGGAAACAAGTAAATAAAAGTAATTTATATTGATTTCAAATGTAAAACATTTTGACATTTTCATTTATTTATTTATTATTATTTTTTATTTGTTAATTTTGCATTTCAATTCTTAATACACCATTATACAATAATTTATCCTATCTCTGATTATATATAAGGTATGTTGACACCAAATTCACATCTTCATACATGTATTTTGTATAATGATGAGAGTCTTCTTTCACCATCCATGCTATTCCTCTTCTCCCTCCCTTTCCCTTCCACCCCTATTCCCTATCTAGAGGTAATCTTCCTCCCTTGCTCTCCCTCCCAACCCCATTTTGAGTCATCCCCTTTCATTTTGACATTTTTGTGTTATCAAAGATAGAGGCTGAGTCTTCATCATTATAATATTGATCATTATATGTTAAAATGTAACAAAGTTCTTGAATAATAAGCAAGTATAGTGTAAATGTATTATTCTCTCAATGTTACCAGTCATAAATTTCTATATATTTTTGACTCAGAGAATGGAAAAGTGTAATTAATTGTATAGGGCACTTCTTCCATTCCTTTGGTTTTAATTTATCCCAATAATGGTTTCTTTTTTTCCACTATAATTTCATTTAGATGACATAGAGAATTAATTCGCATAGTTCTTTGAATTAAAAAAAATTATTTACACATTATATGTCCTGTTTCATTAGTAGACATAATTTTTTTAAAGAATTTTAATATTTATTTTTTAGTTTTCGGCGGACACAACATCTTTGTTTTGTATGTGGTGCTGAGGATCGAACCCGGGCCGCGCACGCATGCTAGGCGAGCGCGCTACCACTTGAGCCACATCCCCAGCCCTAGACATAATTTTTTGATTATCACCTTCTATTTGTGAAAGTTATTTCTTACTATTGTTTTAATTCAGGTTGTACTCTACAAATATGAAGAGTAAAATTTTTAGTTTTTAGATGTTATATAGTTTTATTATCTGTTAGCTGAAATGAAAATTTTTTTATTGGTACAGAAGGTATTATAATTGCTAAAGAAAAGTCTTTAAAATGTGTGTGTTCCAGGGTTTCTTTGAACCTGATGTTTTAACATTCTCTCCCTGCTATGTTTCATATTATTATTAATTTGTTTAAGCATTTATAAATTATATGTTTTATATATATGTGCTATAAATGTATTTATATTTTAGAAAGGAGGACTGGTTTCTATGGCTGGTGAACCCAATGAAGAATGGTTTGCCCCACAGTGGATCTTGGATACTATACCACGACGTTCCCCATTTGTTCCACAGATGGGAGATGAGGTATTTTTTTTTTTGATACATGGAAATATTGCTGTGTTATTTTGAACTCCTAGACTGAGGCAGTCTTCCTACCCTAGTCTCCCAGTAACTAGAATTACAGGTGTGTACCACCTTGCACAGCAAGATGGGTTGGTTATTCCTTGTTAAAATTTTTTCTCTCAGATCCTCAAGAGCACTAAATTTTTAATGAGTCTTAGCATATGTATATTATTAATTTTATTTTGGATAAAATATTTACATTGTGAATTATATGTATATAGATAGATAGATAAATATGTATACACATATACATACCTACACACATTGTCTTAGATGCTGTATTCAATCATATATTTCTTGAGATTAGTGACTGAATCTTCGTATCTTTGTATTCTTTGTAGGGCCTGGCATAGTGTCTTGAAAATAGTAGAAGCTCAGTGAACACAGAGATAACTTGATTTGCTTGTGAATTCATGAAAATAATTGGCTTGATTTTTATCTTAATTACCACTTAGTAGAATTTAATGCTATTTTGCTACTTTGAGTTAATGCTCAAATGATGCCATTTTGAGTTCTCTTTGGGGAATAGTACAGATTTTTCAAAACTCTAATGATGTGTTTTCTGCAAACAGTAAGGTAGTTGTAGAATATATACTGGAATTTATGGAGTTGTTAAATAGGATGATGCTATTTAATACCTTATGTTTTCTCTTTTAGCTTATTTATTTTAGGCAAGGGCATGAAGCTTATGTGCGTGCTGTAAGGAAGTCAAAAATATATAGTGTTAATTTACAGAAACAGCCATGGAATAAAATGGATCTCAGGGTAAGTTTTTCAAATTCATAAACTATGCAGTTGATAGTTTGTTACTTTACCCATAAGATTTTTCTCAGTATAATTCATATTTCACTGTTCATGTATCCAATATAAATTGATACATGACACTCTTGTAGAACTGGCTCTGATGGGTCATATGTTGTATGTTTCCCAAATTTTTTATGACATTTTCTTCATTATTTGACCTAATTTCCTTCAAGATTTAGATCCTGTAGTCTGTGCCATTCCATACATAGAACAAAGTGAGAGTACCCTACTGTGGATATTTTCTCCATCAACAACTTTGTACATTCTGCATATTCAACAAAGTGACAGAGTATGTTGACTATGGACACTGTCAACATTCTGGAAGCTTTGGGATATATTAAATATCATAAATCACAAGAAGTTTAGAAATATGGGGTGCTTTATGGAATATCTTTTGATGTAACACCCACATAGCTATGTGACATTGAATAAATGAGATATGTCTATTTATATTGAAGGATTTTCTGACAATAAATATCCGTTCAGTCATTTATTTATATACACATATATATATACATATAGACATAGGTGTACTTGGGCCATTATTTCTATTTAGGCTTATATGTATTTTGTTCTATTTTGCTTTTCTGATTTGGAGAACAAGAGAATAAAGGGCAGTTTTACCATGGTCTTCCATGTTACTAAAGGATTGTTATGTCATGCTGCTTAGCAGGAAGGATCCTAGAGAGAATCTGTATATTTACTGAAGTAAAAACTTAGTTAAGAGATTTGTAAAAAAGTTGTATTAATGTTCTAAGTTGATAAAATATCAAGTGAGGTTTATTTAGTCAACTCTTGGGAGATAGGGATAGCTACCATCTATTTTGAATCAGGTAAAAATTAAATTTAGAATTAAGGCAATGACTAAAACATATAATTTCTTATTTCTAATCCTAACTCCAATGTCCTAGAAAGTTAAAGGAGGTAGCATGTGTGGCATAAGAGCCTGAAGTTTTAAGCAAGTGTCTATACTCCTGAGAACCAGTTTGCCATCTCTTTAGTGTAACTGATAATATACAGTGTTGTTGTAGTGTAATATTGTAGGCATTCAAAAAAGTCATCTTCTCAAATATAAACATGTCATCTATGAACCTGTATGTTTACATACTTTATTCCTGCTAGGGTTGTAATTTTATGTATACAGAGCTGGATCATCCCATGGAGTGTCTTTTTCGAATATATTACTGGTCTGTAACTCAGACCTATAGGATCAGATTCTATAAGAGTAGGGTTTAGGAACATGAATTTTAAAATGTTTTCCTAGAGGATTCTGCTGCTTTTACTTAGTGTAATGTCCTTTCCTAAACTATCGTTAACCTGCTATTAAGTATTAAGTGTCAAGAGCCATATCTTACTACTTTTAACATTAGTCTTTGTAATACCTAACATATGGTGAGTATTCAGATAATTCTTTAATTATTCAAGTAGTAATGACATATTGTGTGAATATTAGGTAGTTATTTGTATTAAAAATAATAATCCATTTATATTTTCATGAATAGGAGCAAGAGTTTGTTAAGATTGTAGGAATCAAATATGAGGTTGGACCACCTACATTATGCTGCTTGAAGCTTGCATTTCTTGACCCCATTTCAGGAAAAATGACTGGAGAGTCTTTTTCCATTAAGTAAGTAGCTATCTCTAGTTCTCTGTGTTTATATGTGTGTATTTTTTAAATTGATTTTATTCTTTTAAATACGTGACAGCAGAATGCATTACAATTCTTATTACACATATAGAGCACAATTTTACATATCTTTGTATATAAAGTATGTTCACACCATCTCATGTCTTTATATGTGTACTTTAGTTTTTTTTTTGCATTACAATTTTTATTACACATATATACCACAAGTTTTCATATCTCTGTTTGTATATAAAGTAGGTTGATACTCAATTCGGGTCTTCATACATGTACTCTGGATAATTATGTCCATCACATTCCACCATCCTTGCTAATCCCCTGCCTCCTCCCTTTTCCTCCCTCCCCTCTTCTCTATCTAGAATTCATCTATTCCTTCCATGTTCCCTCTCCCTACCCCAATACCCATTGTATATTATGCAGAGTATAGGACTTAATAAGAGAGGAAGTACTGTAGCACTACTACCACAGGGCTTAGAGTTATAAACACTAGTGTTTAATTTTTGATTGCTTTCTTTTTTTTTTTTTTAGAATTTTTAAAAAATATCTTTTAGTTTTCGGTGGACACAACATCTTTATTTTACTTTTATGTGGTGCTGAGGATCGAACCCAGTGCCCCCATGCGCGTTACCGCTTGAGCCACATCCCCAACCCTTCTTGATTGATTTCTGAATTTTATCTCTCTCTCACACACACACACACACACACACACACACACACACACACATATATATAAATGGTTAGATAGGTGGATTCATGAACAGGTTAATCAATCTTGTGTAAAATGAAAATGCTAATATATTAATATTTTCTTCAGGATTGTTGTGAGGAATCAAAGACTAACTTTTATAAGTGCCTGTTGTTGAAACAGGGTAGTTGCTTTTCTTTCTCTTAATAATAGTAGAAATAGTCAATGGCTCATTTCTTGAAGTCAAATTTCAAATCTAAGGAGATGAGAAAACTTCAATTCACACTGTTCTTTTTAAATTTTTTAATATGAAGAATTTTGTATTAAAATTTAAAAACCTTTATTGGTGCCTTTACATTATTAAAGCAATACAAGATTATGCAAAGCAATCCTAAAAAGATTAAGCCAGATGGGATTTAATTTAAGTAAACATATGTCCAAGGATTATGATGTTTGCAAAATTGTTCTTGATGAGTTCCAATTAAACATATATCCTTGGACATTTAGTAAGTTTATATATATAATTTTTTTTTGATTCCCATTGCTTTATTTTCTATACAGGTATCATGACATGCCAGATGTCATTGATTTTCTTGTGCTACATCAGTTTTATAATGAAGCCAAAGAAAGGAACTGGCAGATTGGTGAGTATAGAACTGCTGCTAATAACTATTAAGCTTAAAGTAGAAAAGTAAAGTTTTAACTCTTAGTTAGTAGAAAGAATGTAGTTTAATGTTTAGTTCAAGAAAGCTGTCAACCAAACTAGGAAAATTCATTTAAAATTTCTTTTCCAGATTAAGTGATTTTATGCATATTGTGTAGTATGTATAGTAGTCCCCCCCCTTATATGTTGTTTCACTTTCTGTACTTTCATTTGCCTGTGGTGGTAAAATAGAAAATCCAAAAATTAAAAAATTTCATAAGTTTAAAATGCATACTGTTTTGGATTATGTGATAAAAAATCATGCACCATCATATTCCATCCCTCTAAGGATGTGAATCATCCCTTTGTCTAGTATATCTATGTTATACTATATATCTGGTAGTCATTTAGCTATGTGTTCTGAACTCTCTGTATCATGGTGCTTGTTGTGTTCCGGTAATCCTTACATAGTAAACTAAGACTGGGTCACAATACATATATCATTCATTCACCTAATTTCATCTTACCATGTAAACAGACATTTTATCATCTCACATCATCATAAGATGGGTGAGTATAATAAGATTTTGCAAGAGAAAAACGCATTCACATAATTTTTGTTACTATATATTATTATTATTATTCTCTTATTGTTACTCTCTTACTGAGCTTAATTTATAAAATAAACTCTATCCAGTATGTATGTATGGGGAAAAAATTCAAATACAGCTGGCTATCTGAATTCATTGTTTCTGCGTGTGTGAATTCAATCAACCATGGATCAAAAATATTTTTTAAAAAATGCATCTGTACTGAACATGTACATTTTTATCATTATTCACCAAACAATATAGTATAATAGCAGTTTATATAAAATTTACATTTTTTAGGAATGGTAAGTAATCTAGAAATTTAAAATATATGGAAGGATTCTGTAGATTATATTCAAATACTATACTCTTCTTAAGAATCTGCATTTATGAATATCTGTTAGAGAACTGTTGAGCCAATGCCTCACCAACGTCAGTGTACCACTATGTTGGGTTTGGTGATCTCTGCAATTTCGGGCATCCATTGGGGGTCTTGGAGAATATCCCTTGTGGATAGGTGGGGACTACTTTAGTCTCTAAACCTTGGGCAAATACCTACTCTATTAATAATACAAATCTGAATTAAAGAAAATTCTGAACTGTCAATTCCTCTATGGAGTATTTTTATACATGGGCTTTTAAAAACACCATTGCCTATTGAGGTTTCCTTTTCTCCTCCCTTCCTCCTCTTTCTCCCTCCCTCTTACCATTGTTTCTTTCCTTTAGCCCTAACTCTTCTGCCCTCTCTTTTTCTTTTCTTTTCTCTGATGAAAAGAAGCAATATAATACTAGTATGAGGGAATTTTCAAAAGAAATTAGTTTATAGCTCTGTCATTATTAATACAGAACATAAGGCCTTTAATACTATTGGCATTTTTCACACATTTCCATATTTTGCCTGTATTTTTAATATATTTTTGTTCTGGCTCTGTCACTTACTAGCTCATTGATCTTGGGCAAGTTTTCAATCCCTCTATGGCTTACTCCCTTTATCTTTAAAAGGGAAATTATATCAGTGCACACCTATAATGTTGATGTAATCAAGGAAGAGATGTAATATATAGAAAGCACTTACACAGTGGTTCCTGATACATACTAAAAACCATGTGAATATATGTTTATTAGTGTTTTTACATTCTTCAGTGTATAAGGAATATTTTTTCCATAGAGGTTTGGTTTTTTAATCCTTAGCTATTTAAAGGCAGAAAACTAGTATAGGTTGAGCACCCCTATCTGAAAATTCAAAATGCTCCAAAATCAAAAACTTTCCCTTTTCCGTTTTTTTTTTAATTCACAACAAATCTTTGGTTATAATTTGACATTTGTTTCATATCCAAATATATCACTCCATCCATTAGTAATTTTTATGTTGTTTACAGTAGCCTGTTTTTCAGCATTCTCTTATTTCTTTTATTCTTTTTAGATATACATGACAGTAGAATGTATTTTGACCTTTTAATACATGGATTATAACTTATTCTAGTTAGGATCCCATTTTTGTAGTGGAACATGATGTGGAGTTATACTGGTCACTTACTCATATGAACATAGGAACGTGATCTCCCATTCATTCTACTGTCTTTTCTATTCCCATCTTCCCTCCCTTCCCTTCATTCTCCTTTGTCTAACTCAGTGAACTTCTATCTCCACCCTTATAGAGAACCAAAATTGAAAACTTTCTAAGATGAATAGAGCATTTCATATTTTAGGTTTTTGGATTAGTGATGCTCAACCAGTAACATCTTTGCAAATATTATATAATATGAAAAACTCCAAAATTGGAAACATTTCTAGATGCAAACATTTGGATATGATATAGTTAGCCTGTATGAAGAGATTTTTAAAGGCAAAAAACTAAAAACAAAAAAGAAGAAACAGCTGTAGCCTTAGCACTGAAAAAAAAGGTAAAGAAACTACATTAACATACATTCCATACACTAAGGAGTATGCATAATGATATTCATAAAAGTTAAATTATGTTTGTAGTATTTTCTATGAAGACATAAACATGTATGATGTACTTGAGAAAAATTCTACCACTTGGAAATTAAAATACTTGAAAAGGGTAAAATGTAAAATTCACTTATTTGGAAAACTCATCTTGAAAAATCTGGTAATACCAGATATAGTGCTAATTACGTGTTCAAGAAAAAATAGCAATTTACACTGGGTACAAAGCTGATATTTATCAAGAGCACTCTTTTTTAAATTTTAAACATTATAGGTGATAGATTCCGCAGTATAATAGATGACGCCTGGTGGTTTGGGACTGTAGAGAGTCAGCAACCTTTTCAACCAGAGTATCCTGATAGTTCTTTCCAGTGTTACAGTGTTCAGTAAGTACAGTTATATTTTTTTTTGCCTGATATAATACTGTAGAATAATATGGACTTTAAATAAACACTGCCATTAATAATAAATTTTTATCTGAATTACTACTCTTATAATAACTATAAGGAAGTAAGCATAGTGCCTACTGGAAAGAATTTGATGGTAAACTATTTGTGCCACTGTGCATACTAAAACCAAGCAAATACTAAAAGCATTTCTACCTCCCTTGTTGTTTACTTTTTCTCTTAAGTATTTCTTCTTTTTATATTTTTGTGGTAATGGGGATTGAACCCATGAACACTCTACCACTGACCTACATCTGTATCCCTTTTGACTTTTCCCCATGGCCTTTAATTTTTCAGGCAGGGTCTTACTAAGTTTCTGAGGCTGGATTCCAATCTGAAATCCTCCTGCCGCAAACTTCCAAGTTGGCAGGATTATAAACATATACCACTATACCTGGCATAAGTCTTTATTCTTTAAAGAAGAATTGAAATTATTTTCCCATAGAAAATAGTGAAATTAAATCAATGTTTAAAGTAATTGTTATATCTGTAGTATAGTAGTGAATATTACTACTTAGTCTGTTATTTAATGACATGAATTCTAGGTAGAGGTGACAGCATTTTATTTTGAGATACTGTTTGTTTGCAATATTAGTTTAATTGTTCTGGAAATCCCAGAGTTGTAAGGTTCCTAATGAATGAAGCTTCTCAAAAATAATGGAAAAAATGTTCATTTTGTGAGGATTGCCTTTAAAGCCACTATATTACAGATAAAAAGAGAAGATTAAAATTTTGAAAGTGCTAAAATACTTAAGATATTGGGATAAATTAAGAAGTGATCCAATAAGACATCGTAGTGCCCAACTATAATCTAAGCTACATTGGAGGCTGAGGCAGGAAAATTTGCAAGGTTGAGGCCAGCCTGAACAACCTAGTGGGACCTTTTATCAAAATAAAATAGAAATGGCTGGTGAAGTAGCTCAGTGCTAGAATACTTACCTAGCACGTATGAGGCCCCAGGTTCAGACCCTTGTACTGAAGGGAAAAAGAGAGATTGAAAGAAGTGATCCATTACACCAACTCTTTTCACCTGAAAGATATTTGCTTTCTTTTCCCTGGCTTAATAGTGAATATATGCTCATTTGGAACAAAAGATAAATAAAATACTAGGAATAGGCTTACTAACCACTAAGTTTCATTTTGGTGGAACATGTTTTCTCTAGCAGTGGTTTTTTATTATCTTTACTTAAACAGAGCTGAACTTTAATGATTACTATGTTTTCCTTTTCTAAATTTCACCCTCCTAGAAGTCATGCAAATTATACTAGTATATGAATGGACGCACTTGTAAACTTAATTTTTATCTCATTGTTTTTCAATAGCTGGGACAATAATGAGAGAGAAAAGATGAGTCCCTGGGATATGGAGCCAATTCCAGAAGGAAGTAAATATGCTTTTAAAGTCAAATTATAATTCTTTTAAAAATAAAATTACTATAATATGATATTAGACACTAATCATTTCTAATTTTTCATCTTAATACCTAGCTGCCTTTCCAGATGAAGTTGGTGCTGGTGTTCCTGTTTCCCAAGAGGAATTGACTGCTTTGCTATACAAACCCCAGGAAGGAGAGTGGGGGGCTCATTCTAGAGATGAGGAATGTGAAAGAGTTATTCAGGGCATAAACCACCTTCTTTCCCTGGGTATGGTAAATGCAAAAATAAATAAATAAACAAATAAGACAACTGAAGGAAGCTAAGCTGAGCAGAATTTTAAGTTCTATAATAGGAAATGCATTTTCTTACACTAGTTTTGATATTAATATTTTTTGTGGTGCTGGGGATTGAACCCAGGGCCTCACACATGCCAGGCAAGCACTTTTCCACTCGGCTATATCCCCAGCCAAATATTAACATTTTTGTATGCTTGGTCAAAATAATGACTGATAAATATTTTCAGTATTCTGGGGGATAATATTGAAGGCAGGCATGTGTCTTTTTCTTTCTTGAGTCATTTTGACTCTCTAGCTGCTAATTTCTTGAACCTGATCTTGGATGGGGTTCCTTGATAAAGACAGTGTGTGAATAATGTATTTTACCCACATGAATAGTTATGTTTTCAGAAATATATCATTTAAAAAGTTTTGTTGTTTTATCCAGAAAAGACTTAGCAATCTAAAGTTCAACATTGTGCTCCTTTAATTTTGTTTTCTTTTACCTGAGTTTAACTAGTGTTTTGTGCATGATTCATCGATATTATGTCAAAAAAAAAAAAAGAAAAACATACAATTGAATCATCATTGTTTTTGAATTTAGAATTTTGCCCTTATTTATTTATTACTGTTAACATTTAATATTAGTGTCTTTTATAACTATTTTTGATTTTGGTAATTTTGTAGATTTTGCCAGCCCTTTTGCTGTTCCAGTGGATCTCAGTGCCTACCCCTTGTATTGTACTGTAGTTGCTTATCCAACTGACCTCAATACCATCAGGCGGAGACTTGAAAATCGCTTTTATAGGTTTGTTTAGTTGTATTTAAAAATCCAGTTTTATGAGTATGACTTGCTTTGTTGAGATCGTGTTTTTATGGTATTAAATAATCATCCAATGACTCACTCTAAAATTTCTTCTAAAACTGTGGAACACCAATTTTCTTTTATTTAATCGGTTTCCACTTTTCCAGGGTGAAAAGGGTATAGGAAAGGAAGAGAAAGAGGAAAACATGGGTAGCATGCATAATTAGGTTGTAAAATGAAAAGTGAAGTTAACTTAGTTTATTAAAGGCAAATTAGATGTTTTATGGATTCATCATAATTAAGATGCTACAGAAAGCCAGGCACAGTGCTGCACACCTGTAATCCTAGCCATTCTGGAGACTGAAACAGGAGTATTTCAAGTTTTAGGTTGGCCTGCACAACTCAGAGAGACCCTGTCTGAAAATTAAAAATAAGTAAATAAAGAGGACTACAGATGCAGTTTAGTTGTAGATTGCTTACCTAGAATGTATGAGACTCTGGGTTCAATCCCAAGTACTGAAAAAGAAGAGAGAGGGGAGGGGACAGGGAAAGGGAGAGGGAGATTGTACATAGATATAGAGGATGTCTAAATCTTCTTTGGGGCATTAGGTAGTAGTAAATTAGGTTTAATAACCAATCCTAAAATATATGTAGTAAAAGAACCAAGTTACTTTTTCCTTGGTTTTGGTTGGGAGGGGAATGATTATGGGAGGTCTTGGAAGATAGTTCTTTGTTCTTCTCTATTTGAAGTCCACTTCACCCTAATGTTAGTATCCCATGAACTGGTTAGTCTGCCTCTTATAATTAAGAATTGAATGTATTTTTACAACATTTTAATATTATTCAATACTAAATATTATGAACAAGCTGTCATTCTGTATAACCTGGTTTATTTTTTTCTTTCTCCCCTTCTTCTGAAAATGAAACATTATTTTGTCTTTATCACAGCATACTTTTGTTTGTTTTTTATCAAATCACTCTTTACCCACAGTGTCCTGGATCAGTTCTCTTCTAGTTTTAATAGGCTGTCTAGTATTTCAAAATTCCCTCCTGTGCTTTAAATTCTGAAATTGTATCATCCCTTTTTTTAGCCTTCATCAGTTACATATTTGAGACATTAATATATTGGATCTCCTTTGACATAAAATGATTAAGTGCCTACTTTTTCTGTTGCATATTCTTAGAATGTAGTTTAAATGTATCAGACAAAGGTAACATAGGATATTTTTTCTTTTGTAGGAGAATATCAGCATTAATGTGGGAGGTGCGCTACATTGAGCATAATGCTAGGACTTTCAATGAGCCAGACAGTCCTATAGTTAAAGCAGCCAAAATTGTAACTGATGTTTTACTTCGATTTATTGGGTAAGAAGCATTTGTTTCCTTCTAAGAGACTAACTTACAGCTTTTTAAAAATTATTGAAATGGCTGAGCACAGTGATGTAGATCTGTAATTCTAGGTACTTAAGAGGCTGAGGCAGAAGGATTGCTGCCAGCCTCAGCAACTTAAGAAAGACATAAGCAACTCAGAGAGACACTTTCTCAAAATAAAAAGGGAAGGGGATGTGGTTCAGTGGTTAAGCCCCTCTAGTTCAATCCCTGATACCAGAAATAAATAAATAAATAAGTAGAAATGTATTTTGACTTGTTTCTTAGGGATCAGAGCTGTACTGATATACTGGATACTTATAATAAAATTAAAGCAGAAGAACTAAACAGTACTGATGGAGAGGAGGTAAGAAACATGATATGATAAATAGTAATGAATTCATTTTCTGTTATTTGTAGTAAGTGTCATACATAAATATTACAATTGGCTGTAAGCAGTAAAAGATTTTTGGAAGCTGACTGTTTTTTGTCAAATCACTTGTTTTTTGTCAAATCACTCTTTACATTGCTGGTTCTTGGGGGAAAGACACTGGCAGAGTCTGCAGGAATCTATATGCCTGTTTCCATCTATTATCTCTCTCCTATGAGGTCATTCTCCTAGAAATGAAAATGAAGCAATCTCTATGTTTTTAGATGCTTAGTCCTCAAGGATTTTATTAGGTGCTAGTTATGTAGAAACTATCTAACTAGCACATACCAAGATTTCAGATTTCCCAGGAGAAAGCAGGTATCTAGCACAAATCACATTGTTTATACCACCTCCATAATAAAGGAAATTTCCAAATGTGAGCCATGGGCCAACCATTTAAGTAAAGCCCTGCTAAAGACATATTAAATGCTTTGACCTATTTCAAATGGACTATACAAAAATATAATCATGCTAGAGGGTTTAGTCAAGGTCAGGAAGCCAGTCATCCTGTATAACTCAGTGGGTTTCAGTGAGGAGAAATTAATACTTTATTTTCTGATCCTTAAAAAAAAATGACAAAGCACTGAATATTTTAAAAGAATATCTAGTTGATGAAAATTTGATTAGGGGTTTTATTTTCTATGCATTGTATGTAAAATATTAAATTATTTTATAATGATAGATTAAACATCTAATATTTAAGTTTCATGAAGTTGCAGCTTTATTTCTTTCTATAAATTTCTAAATATAAAGTAGTCTTTGCTGAATAAAATGGAATTTATATTCTCAACAGAATTTCACATATGTGTTTCCTTACCAATCATTGTTCCTAACTTACATAAAACCATATTTGACCAGAGTTTATGATAGAAACCAAAACAAGATAAGAAATTGGAATAATATTGAAAACTGGTAATTCAAATTTTTTACTGGAAAACAGTTCATCCCAGGGAGAAATGACTCAATTATGCTAGATCTTATTGCAATGGCATGAGATATTTTACATGTTTATTTTGGTGTGTGTGTGTGTGTGTGTAGTATTAGGAATTGAGCACAGGGCCTTATGCATACGAAGCAAGTCCTTATCTCTGAGCTACATCACGGCACTTTTTTTTCCTTTTATGAAAGTATCTGACTATAAAGCATTGTATTATTGGGGTTAAATCTTATTTTCATAATAATAACAAGGAAAACACAATACACAAATTAGATATTAGCCTCTTGAAAGCCAAGAAAAGTTTATCAATATCATTTCCTCTATTTTCTCTGACCTTTATCATAAATGTATTTTAACATAGGATTTGATGTTTCAAGAATTTTTTGTCAAACTAGCACTACTTGGATTAGGATAGATAACTAAAGAAAAATATAATTTAACAGCTTTGTTTTTTAACTACTGATATTAGAAAGGAATATAAATAGTTCATTAGTTACTTTACTAGTAGCTCTTAACCTAGGTGCTTTGCCATCACCAGTGGTATAGGCCTTGACTACTTGTATTAAAAAAACTATCCCTCAGGGAGACAATTAACTGAATCTCTGGCTAAGTAAAAAGTTATATTTCCCTACAGAAAAGAGATCTATTCCTTGAAATAACAAATAATTGACTATGAGTATGAGTATTTTCTAATTTTATTAAGTGAACGTGTCATCTATAATAAAGTTTTATAAGAAATACTAACACAGATAACAACGTTCTCCAGTCACTACAACTTTTCTGTTGTTTCCTTTTCTAATTTGAAGAGAAACCTTATTAAGTTCTCCCAATATCATTTTCAAATTGTTCACAGTATATTGGCAAAGTTTGGGGTAAGTCTCCCTTCAGCCTTTGTTTTGTTGCCTGCTCCACTGAGGAAAGTTGATTATGATTATATTTGCCATTTACTTGTAGGTTTCTAGTTTGTAAAACTTAACATCTCCTCATACTTTCCTCTTTTAACTTAGGATACAGAAATGGTTGATTTAGATTCAGATGGTCCTGGTACTTCATCTGGAAGAAGGGTAGGTAACTAAGTGAACTACTGAGAAGAAACATTTTCAGACTTACTGTGTGTCAGAGATTCCAAAGAGCAATTCCACATTGGAGAGTTGCTAGAAGGACTCTTGGTACTAAGGTTATAGTTTTACTCATGGCTAAGATTTTTTTTTACAGTAACTCAGTATGCATACATTGCTGGGTCATAGGGGGAAAGACAATGGCAGAGTCTGGAGGAATCCATATGCAGGTTTCCATCTATTATCCCTCTCCTATGAGGTCATTCTCCTAGAAATGAAAATGAAGCAATCTGTATGTTATATTAGACGCTGTCCTCAAAGATTTTATTAGGTATTAGTTATGTAGAAACTATCTAACTAGCATATACCAAGATTTCAGATTCCCAGGAGAAAGTAGGTATCTAGCACAAATCAAATTGTTTATACTACCTTTATAATAAGTTTATACTACCTTTATAAGGAAGTTTCCAAATGTCAGCCATGGGCTAACCATTTAAGTGAAGCCCTGCTAAAGACATTAACCTCAGGCCTCTCATGTTAACTCTTTTCTGCATATTTCTTCTCCATGATAATTAGACATGAAAGTTATTCTATAGAAAGAACAATATTCTTTAAAATATTGAAAGAGATCATAATAGAAGGGAGCAAATTATAAGATTAGAATATCATGGCCATAAAAGATTTAGTTTTAAAAAATTGTCCTGAACAATTGATGGTGCCCTTGTCAAGTAAACTTGACTACCAAGAAATATTAAATCTATAAATCTATTAGCTTTGTATAGGAAAAGCATTCATTTCTTCTCTTTTTTGTACTTTATTTGAGATTCAGGTTTTTTAAAATAAAAATTCAGAATTCTAGAATCTTGCCATTTCTACAAATGCAATGTCTAGTGGTTTTATCTTTTTTTTTGTTTTGTTTTGTTTTCAGTGAGAATGTTATAAGCTTTTAAATAGTGGCTGCTCTGTTTTACAAAAATATATTAACACTAGGGATACATGAAAAAGTCAGTGAAAAGTTAAAGGCATAGCCTTTAGATATAATTCTATTAAAAATCTATAGGTCAAATGCCGAGGCAGAAGACAGTCTTTGAAGTGTAATCCTGATGCTTGGAAAAAACAATGCAAAGAACTTTTGAGCCTCATTTATGAACGTGAAGACTCAGAGCCATTTCGACATCCAGCTGATCCTCCTCCTTTGCCAGTAAGCATGCATTTGTTTAAATAATTGCCAATATAATAATTTTCCTTAAATGTCCATGCTAGCATCTAGGTAAGTACAATTTCCCCCTTTTTTCTTTATTTCCTTCCATACTTTTATCTTTAAATTATGATTAGTCATGACTTTTTAAAATGGCTTTCATGTACTAGGTACATAAATTATTATACATTTAAAAACCAAATTTGAATAAATTTCTTTGCTATTCTTTCCTGCTTTTATTTCAGATATTTCTTGAACACATATTGCTAATTTATGATATACTTTTATTCAGCGTGAATACTTAATTACATGTCAATCCTATTTAGTTTATAATAAACATGGTCACTAGAGTAGCCAACATACGAATATTACTTTTCAACAAACATTAAAAACATGAGAAAGTAGGTTATAGGTTTTCTCCTCTAGGAATGTATCTATTTATATGTTTCATTACCTTTTATTAAATAACAAGTCTTTTTTAAACTTTTTCATAGAAAAATATGGCAATATTTCAGAAATACATCAGAGCATCAGCTAAGCTTAACAACCATCCATATTCTCTGTATTCATGGGATTCAGTTTGGAAAGGATATTTAAGGAACAATATTATGTTAGACAAAGCTCATTTTGTTTTTTTTGTTTTTAGAGAGTTTGGGCAGAACACACTAGTCTTATTTTTTATAGCAGAAAATAATGGTGAATGCAGAATTCCTTCACATTAAAGTACAACCTATAAAATATTATTTCTATTTTTGGATTTTTTAGCCTTAAGTTGTGGTTGTATTACAAGACCTGATATTTTTGTAGTGGTGATCTGGGGGAAAAATGCATGATCTTTACCCTAATAGGGCCATCAAGAGCAAGAAGGAGAATCCTCAGAGTCCGTTGTTCCAGAAAGACAACAAGATCCATCTCTATCTGAGGTAGGCTTATTTGCCTTTAAAAATATATACACTGGTGGTTGTTTTGTATGTGTTTTTTTTAAAACATACTATGCCCTTTGTAACTTGTTAAAATTGCCTTCTAATTCTGTTTTATTCTCATATTTGTTCATTTTTTATCTTTATTTTTTGTTTTTAACAATTTCTTAAAGTTGTTCCTTATAGTATCCATTTAGATGTTTATTTGTTTATATAGACTAAATTTAATGCAGCAGAGTAGAAAACATCAATTATACAATATGATTTTGTCTGTAGTGCACCTGATTATTCCCACTAGGAGTTCATTCAACAAGCAGGCTGAGTCTGGGTTTTAATAGTATTACAGAAGTCCCAAAAATTGCCTTTATAAAAATATTAGTGTTTCATAAACCATGTTGTGTGAGAATATTCTTTTGGACTTTTTTCTGATTTAAAAAATAAGATAATAAATTTAGAGCAATTAAGGGTTCTCATTCTTTGGAAAATGTTGTCTTCTCTTATTTAGAATAATTTTCTCTGCCCCTACTTCTGGCTCTTTTAATTTCTTCTTTAAGGGAAATGTGATTTTACTTTTTAATCCCTCTAAGTAGAATGAGGGTTCTAATATTGATTGTGGGTTTTACTTCAAAACTTAAATATTGAGGATTATAGCATATGTATATAGGTATAAATACCAAATACTATTCCATATGATAACTCTAATATTAGCTAGACTTAAAATCTTTTAATTTAATATGGAATCTTCCCTTTCTCCTAAAAAAAAAAAATCAAACTAAATTCTGAACTTCTAAGCCAGAGGATTTCAGATGAAGCAAAAATAACACATTGATTAAAAAATAAAAAATGCACAAAGTCCTGGGTTAAATCCCTACCACCACATACAAACACAGACACAGATATCAAAAAGGAGAATCAGAGGTGTTGCTCAGTGCTACAGAGCATGCCTAGTGTTCAAAAGACCTTGGGTTTAATTCTTGGTATACTAGTACTACCCAAAAGATAAAAAATAGAAACTAACACCTGGAGATTAAATAATACACTTTTGAATGATGAATGGATACAGAAGAAATCGGGGGAGAAATAAAAAATACTTAGAGGTAAATGAGAATATGAAATAACATATCAAAATCTCTGTGACAGGGCCGGGCTTGTGGCTCAGGGGTAGATCACTCGCCTAACATGTGCGAGGCCCTGGGTTCAATCCGCAGCACTTCATAAAAATAAATAAATAAAAATAAAGTTATTGTGTCCAACTACAACTAAAAAATTTTAAAAAATCTCTTTGACAGTATAAAGATCATAGTATTGAGCTGATAAACTAAAAGAATAGAAAGATACCAAATAAATAATCTAACATCTCAAGGCCCTAGAAAAAGAAGAACAAACAAACGGCAAAATCATTAGAAGACAGGAAAAATTAAATCAGAGCCGAAATCAATGAAATTGGGATTAAAAAATACAAAAGAGCAACAAATCAAGGGGTTGATTTTTGAAAGGATAACCAGAATTGATAAATGATTAGCCAAAATATCAAGAAGAGGAAAAAACTCAAATTATCAAAAGTCCGAGATGAAAAAGGAAATATCACCCAGAAACTTAGGAAATCCGAAGGATCATTAGTATTATTTTGAAAATGTATACTCCAATAAGCTAGAAGATCTTGATGATATGAACAAATTCCTAGAGATATATGACCTACCCAAATTGAACAAGGAGGATATAGAAAACTTAAACAGATTGATTTCTAGTAATGAAATTGAAGCAACAATCAAAAGCCTTCCAAAGTCAAGGACCAGATGGATACTCAGCACTAAGTTTTATGAGACCTTCAAAGAAGAACTAATACTATTCTCCTCAAATTATTTCATGAAATAGAAAAGGAAGGAACTCTGTCAAATTCATTTTATGCACCCAGTATCACCCTGATACCAAAATCAGACAGATACATCAATGAAAGAAAACTTCAGACCAATACACCTGATTGTAGATGCAATAATGCTTAATAAAATATTGGCAAACTGCATAAAAACACATTAATAAGTTAGTACACTTGGTCTGGGGATGTGGCTCAAGCTACCGCTTGAGCTACGTGCTCGCCTGGCATGCGTGGGGTGCTGGGTTCAATCCTCAGCACTACATAAAATAAAATAAAGATGTTGTGTCCACCGAAAACTGAAAAATAAATATTAAAAAAATTATCTCTCTCTGTCTCTCTCTCTCTCTCTCTCTCTTAAAAAACAGTAATCAAATGGGTTTCCTCCCAGGGATTCAAGATTGGTTCAGAATACAGAAATCAATAAATGTAATTCACCAGATAAATAGACTTAAAGATAAGAATTACATGATTATCTCCATTGATACAGAAAAAGCATTTGACAAGGTACAGCACCTGTTCATGTTTAAAACAGTAGAGAAACTAGGGATAGAAGGAGCATACCTCAACATTGTAAAAGCTATATATGACAAACCCAAAGCCACCATTATTCTTTTTTTTTTCAAAGAAAAGTTTGCTTTTTTATTATATTTATTTTTAGTTATAGGTGGACACAATATGTTTATTTTATTTTTACGTGGTGCTGAGGATTGAACCCAGTACCTCACACATAGTAGGCGAGTGCTCTACCTCTGAGCCACAACCCCAGCCCAGGCCAACATTATTCCTAATGGAGAAAACTCAAAAGCATGTTCTCTAAAATCAGGAACAAGACAACGATGCCCACTTTTACCAGTCCTATTCAACTTAGTCCCTGAAACACCAGTCAGAGGCATCTGATAAATAAAGAAAGTTAAAGACATATAAATAGGAAAAGAAGAGCTCAAATTACTTCTATTTTCCAATTACATGATCTTAGAAGAACACAAAAAAACTACTAGAAGAGTTCTAGAATTCATAAATAAATTCAGAATAGGGGTATACAAAATCAACACCCATGAATCAGTCACGTTCTTATATACCTTATATATTATATACCTTCTGAAAAAGAAACTAGAAAAAGTATCCCATTCACAATAGCCTCAAAAAAATAAAATACTTGGGAATCAACCTAACAAAAGAGGTGAAGGACCTCTAAAAATGAAAACTATAGAACACGAAAGAAAGAAATTGAAGACGACCTTAGAAGTTGGAAAGACCTCCCATGTTCTTGGATATGCATAGTTAGTATTGTAAAAATGGCCATATTACCAAAAGTGCTATATAGATTCAATAGTGATTCCCATCAGAATCCCAGTGATGTTCTTTATGGAAATAGAAAGAACATTCATGAAATTCATTTGGAAAAACAAGAGACACAACAAGAAAAGTAAAGTAGGAGGCATCACAACACAGGACCTCAAATTATACTGCAGAGCTATAGTTAAAAAAAAAAAAAGTATGGGCACCAAAAAAAGGTATGGAGAATAATGGAATAGAATAGAAGACACAGAGACAAACCCACATAATTACAATTATCTGATACTGGACAAAGGTGCTAAAAACATACATTGCAGAAAAGATAGCCTTTTTAACAAATGGTGCTGGGAAAATTTAACCTCTTTCTCTTACCCTATACAAAACTCAAAGTGGATTAGAGACCTAGGAATTAGAACAGAAGAAAATGTAGGACCAACACCTCCAACATGTCAGCTTAGAAATAGGCTAAAAAATTTTTTAAAAGGCTAGTTTTTACATTTAAAAAGTCATAAATGGAACCACTATTTGACCTAGCTATTCACTACTCACACTGCTCAGTTTATATCCAAAGGATTTAAAATCAGCATACTACAGTGATGCAGACACATCAATATTTATAGCAGCACTATTCACAGTAGTTAAGCTGTGGAGCCAATCTAAGTGCCCTTCAACAATTGAATAGATACAGAAAATGTGGTATATATATACACAATGCAGTTTATTCAGCCATAAATAAAAATATAATCATGTCCTTTGCAGGAAAATGGATGGATCTGGAGACTGTCGTGCTAAGTAAAATAAGACAGTCCTCAAAATCCAAATGTCAAATATTTTCTATGATATGTGGAAGCTGACCCAAAATAAGGTGTTGGGAGGAAATAAAAAAGAATTGAAGAAAGATCAATGGAGTAAACAAAGGGGAATGAAAGGAAGTGAAGACGGATGGGACTGAGAAAGACAGAATAAATCTGGCATAACATTCCTATGTAAATATATGAATATATCACAGTGTATCTCACCATCAATTACATCCACTAGATACTAATTAAAAGTAAAAAACTATGAATAGCAGAAAGATCACTATCGTAGTAGGATGAGAGCAGGGGAGGATAAAGGGACCGAATATAAGAACTGGATAAGAATAAATTATATTCCATGTCTTTATAGTTATGTCAGAATAAATTCTATTGTTATGTGTAACTAAAAAGAACCAATAAAAAGACAAAAAGTACAGAGGAAAAAGAAATCGAGATCTTCAGTTGCTAATTACTCTTCAAGTAAAAATGTCCTCATAGCTGGAAAACTTGGAAATACATAGCTAATTTGTATAGTGGAACCATTTAATTATGCCTGCACAATTCCATCTTCTCTAATAAAACAGTTGGCCAAGTGTTGTAAGTTACATCAGCCTTTAAGCAGGAAATCGAATTCCATATTGTGGACTATGTGAAAATAAAGCCAGTGACTATGTATTTTATATTCTATGCCTTCAAAATAATGTATGATTAAAGACTGCATTGGTAGGATTAAGGCTCTTCCATAGACCCTACATTTTTTGCTATGAACCAAATTATGGTTTGGAGCTGGGGGAAGGTAGTTGGCAGGTTGATAAATGATGTGTTCATTTCATGGTGGATTACATTGGTATGTAATGCAAATCTCCGTCCAATATATTATTTACTATCGTTATGTAGTTTGGATATTTAAATGTAATACATTATTCTTTGTAGGATTATCAAGATGTTGTAGACACACCTATGGACTTCAGCACTGTGAAAGAAACTTTAGAAGCAGGAAACTATGGTAGTCCTCTGGAATTTTATAAGGATGTTCGCCAAATATTCAGCAACTCCAAAGCTTATACCTCTAATAAAAAATCAAGGGTATGAAAAACACTATTAGATGGGTTAATTAAGCATTTAATGACATACATAACTGGCAGTTTTCTTCCAACATTTTTGAAATTGCTAATTAAGTATTTACTACACTTCTGACATAGTTACTGAGATTTAGTTTTCAGTATCTTCTCTGAAATGTGTATTTTTTATTATGCATACATAAAGATACATTTAACATAATCATACTAAAATGAAGCACATTTTTTCTTTCTCATATCTACCTTTTCTTTAGTCTTTAATAATACTTACACCTTCCAGAGAAAAGAGAAGGAAAGAAGAGATATAAATTTGAATGCCCTTTAATATATCCAATAAATTACTCATTAAATATAATGGTAGTTGATGGTATTAATTTCTATAAAACTTTTTGATTAGCTCTGAATGTTTATTTTACCTTTATTATAACAAACAGTGAACCACGTTGGGAAATTTTAACTGTTCATTCATACTCACATATAATAATACCTTATATTTTGACAGAGCTTAAAATATCTTGAGGACAAAAATAATATTTTTTGTCTGTTCACTGGTATCTCATTAAATTTTAAGTGAGTTGCATAGTATGTATATTTGCCCATTCATTCTAAATTCTGGAGGCATAGTTTTTTTCACATTTTCTTTTTATCCTTTAATCATGATTGTTAAGAGTGATATACATTTTTTCGTAGAAAGTTTGGGAAATACAGAGAAGTAAAAAGAATTATGTCAAATCCCATTGGCATGTATAACTAAAAAGACCAATAATAATGAAAAAAGAAAAAGCAATCAGCTGTATAGCTCATTGTTTTTTTTTCCAAATAATATTTAATACATATACTAAAAGTGTTTCTTATTAACACATATCCTCACATATATTTATGTATTCTTTTAAACAGTAGGTTTTTATGTTTTAAGATCTTTCTATTATTTACATGTTATAACTGTGAAAAGAAGATTTTCAATGGTATTCTATTTTGTGGTTATTTTATATTATTTAACCACTGCCTGTTGCTAAAGATATAGGTTTTTCCAGTTTTTTACTTATCTGAATAAAGGTTATGGCTAACATTTTAAATATCCTTGAACATAATTTTGTGTTCAATTCCCTAATATTTTCATAAGACACATTCTCAGAGGTAAATTTATTAGCCAAAGATAA
The DNA here is from genome assembly GCF_047511675.1 of Marmota flaviventris. NCBI lineage: Eukaryota > Metazoa > Chordata > Mammalia > Rodentia > Sciuridae > Marmota > Marmota flaviventris. Next base: position 66,066,092 of record NC_092518.1, on the reverse strand, counting down.
ATGCATATTTTTATGTTTATGGTACCTCTTATAAATTGTCCTTTAGAATATTACTACAGATAAAATTTCCTCAATGTTTGATTCTTTTTTCTATTCTTCAGAACAACTAAATATGTGTTTTCAAAATATTCATTAATTTTATTGTGAAAATATGTCTTGTTTTTATTCTTCAGTAAGAGTTTCTCAAGTAAATAAATAAAGTGTATATTTGTTTGAAATGATTATGCTGATATTGGTCCAGCCATATTTGTACCATTTTTTTACATAATTAAAGTAATTGGTAAAATTTCTGCCTTTTCAGATCTATAGTATGACACTTCGATTATCTGCCTTATTTGAAAATCATATTAAAACTATCATCTCTGAATATAAGTCAGCAATCCAGAGTCAGAAGAGGAGAAGGCCACGGTACAGAAAACGTCTAAGAAGCAGCAGCAGTTCCTTATCTAGTACCAGAGCTCCTAGGTATATTATACTGATGCAGCATTCATTTTCTGGTTTCAGAGCATTTTGTATGTATACCTCATTTCTCAAAGTTTATAAATAGTTTGAGGAAATCCTAAGTGGTCATTTTTCCCAGAACTCTTTGTGTCTGGGTAAGATGGATTTAGTAACCAAAGCATTGTTTATGTGGATTTTACTGTACCAAATTCTTTAAGAAAAATTATTAAACAAAGCTTAAATTTGTCAAATTACAAATTTGAATCAATTCAAAGCTTGAATTTGGGGGTATTTCCTCTTTAGTCAACTTAAGCATTTTATAGCATACTGTCTATCATTATTTGTTATTAACAGAAAAAAATGTTCTTCATCACATATTTTTATTTATAGTCCAAAAGGGAAACAGAAACAAATGAAGTTGCAACCTAAAAATGACCAGAATACCTCAGTGACTTATGCCAGGACTAGTTCTCCTTTCTCATCTCCTGGTAAATATGTTTTTTTTTTTTTTTTGCTTTAGTGTTCTGTATCTAAATTAATTATGGATATTAAGGATATGGAAGAGGTAGCATAGCTTTTAATGAAAAGAGGAATAATTTTGGATTTAGAAAAATGTGTTTTAGTTCTAGTTCTATTTGCTTAGCAGTGTGGCCCTGGATATAGGCCACATAATTTGATTTGTTAGACAGATACATTTTAATGGCTCTTAGTTTGGGAATTCTGTGACTATATGATTTTTACTATCTATACTATTTCAGAACATTCATTCAATATTGTTGGAGATGGTTTCCTTGGAGAAGATTATCTGATATTTTGTGCTTAACAGAATGATAATTTTCCTGAAAATATACATACTTCCTTCTTACAGTAACTTATAATATTTATTTTAAAGTAAAATAGCAGATACATAGTTATAAAAGCAGCCTATTTAACTTTCCTGAAAACATGAAATTATGTCAACCTAACAAGTTGTTTAAAATGAAAGTTTCAGATGCTGCTGAAGGATTTTCATCATATCTGCTTGATGATGAACTAGATGGGCCATTTTCTTCATCGAGCTTCAGTGGATATAGCCGAAATGGAAATAGCCATGATCCAGGAAAAGCCAAATCATTTCGAAATAGAGTTTTGCCAGTGAAACAAGGTAGGAAAAAAATATGGAACAGGACATTCATTTCTTCATTCTCTTATGATGGAAGATGAATCATTTGAAAGCTCATGTGCTAGAGTAGTAAAATCTAGTATGTCCTCATAGTTGTTTTTATGGTACCAGGGATTGAAACCAGAGCCTCATGCTTGTTAGCCAACCATATTTCCAACCCTTTATTTTATTTTGAGATGGGGTCTTGTTACATTGCCTAGGCTGGCCTAAAATTTGTAGATAAGAGTCTCACTAATGCTGGCTTCAAACTTGATTCCCCCTGCCACAGACTCCCAGGTAGCTAATATTATAGGTGTGTGCCACTGTGCCCATCATGTTTTAGTCATTTTTGGTTTTGGTACCAGGGATGGAACCCAGGGGCACTTTAACACCGAGGCACATCCCCAGCCCTTTTATTATTATTATTATTATTATTATTATTATTATTATTATCATTTATTTTGAGACAGGGTCTCACTATGTGGAATTGTTGAGGCTGGCTTTGAAATCAGAATCCTCGTGCTTCAGTCTCCAGAGCCACTTGTAGTACAGGAATGTGCCACCACGCCTGGCTATGTTTTAGTCTTTTAAAATAAATAGGAAGAAAATCACTAAATGAGGAATTCTTTCCCCAAACATAGAAGAACCATACACTTAAACACATTTAGGATTTTTCATTAGTAAACCATATTAATAAGAAGGGAAAAGTTTGTAAAGTCATCTTGAAATATTTCTCACATTTTTATGGACTATTCCAGTAAAACAAAAGTTGGCCTGAATTGAGAAATGATCCTCCTTTCAGTCAGTATCCAATTCTCCTGCCTTCCTATGGTTATCTAGTTATATAGCTCAGATATTTTCTTCCCTAGGTGCCTGCTATATCACTGTTATTGATTTTCAGATTATGCCCTGGGGATACATAGAGGTACTTCAGAAATTCCCTGAAAAGTCTTACACATTTAACCAGATGAACTAAGCCATTTTATTATTTCCTATAATGATCTTCCATATAACTTTTTATTTGAAAAAAAAATTTCAGTGTTGACAAAGAAATCATTGACCTAATTCATTACCATGTGCATCCATCTTAGTCCTTGTCAGGGACATAGATTATTCTAAATACTTGAAGGTTATCATTACCAAAATTTTCTTATTATACTTAGTTCTATATGTTATGATCCCTAAACATATTCAAAGACAGTTCTAGTATTTTCAACTATTTGAAGTTTGTGAGAATATTTAGTATGTTTTTACAAATGCTTTTATTGGAATATGGATTTAATTTTATGCACATTTTAATTGAAATCAACTATACATTGTTATAAGCACCATGTAACTTAAAAATAGAGTCTAGAGATATAATTTATATTAATGAGAAAAAAATATCAAAATACCCTATTACTTGAAATTAATATGCCTTTGTTTTTCCCTATCCATATCTTTACTCTCTCCTCTGATTTTTTTTTAAACTGGGGATTGAACCCAGGGGTACTTAACCACCAAACCACATCCCCAGCCCTTTTAATTTTTATTTTGAGTCAGGGTCTCACCATGTTGCTGAGGCTGGCTTTGAACTTGGGATCCTCCTGTTTTATCCTCCTAAACTGCTAGGATTACAGGTGTGCACCACCATTCCCGGCTATTCTCTGATCTTGCTACTCTTTGAAAACTCACGCTACTGCCTTCTCCCATTTTGCCCTTTCTATCACTGATATGTTTTTAGAAAGAATAGCCTATATTTCTTTCCTCTATTTTCTTTCCATCTACATATTCCTTTAGTTTTGTAATTTAGCTTCTGTTCTAACCACTTTCCAGAATCTGTTCTCCTCAAAATCCCCAGTATTATTCAAGGGTCAACCAGTGTCCTTTTCTTAGTCTTTATATTGTTTATCTTTGTATCATTGCATACAGTTGACTACCTCCTCTATGAACTCTACTTCCAGGTTTCTATACTCTTCTGATATTCTTGTATCTCTGCTTCACCTGTATTTACTTTCTTCTCTTTGGCCCTATTTTCTGTTTGCAGTTTGCCCCTGGATTTAGTTTATTTTTGTCCTCTCCAAAGAAAAGAATCTAAAGACTATAACAGTTACCTTAATGCCAGTGACTCTCCAAGTACATATGCCCAGATCAAACATCTCTTTATTCTAACTGGTTTCATTTCTAGTTGCTCCCTAAAAAAAATTCTTCAGTGCTTAACATCTTTTCATCTCAAGTTCACTTCTTTTTGTGTGCTCATTATTTGAGTTAATGATACCACCTTCTTCCTAGTCATTCAACTTATCTCACAGTTTTCTTTTGTTTTTGTGGTACTGGTGATTCAACCCAGGGCCTTCATTCATTTAGACAAGCATTGTACTACCAAGATACATCCCCAGTCTTCATAATGCATTTGACTCTCCATTTACTCCTTATATTCAGCCAGTAATCAAGTTTGGTGAATTCTAATGCTCCTTTTTAAAAAAATTTAGTTGCAGATAGACACAATACCTTTATTTTTTAAAATTTATTTTTATATGGTGAAGATTGAACCCAGTATCTTACACATGCTAGGTGAGCACTCCACTACTGAGCTACAATGACACCCCCCACTAATGTTCTTAATACCACTGAAATCTCTTTATCTGTTATCTGTTGCTATTATCTTGGTCTCTAGCCAAATATATTAGTCACTTTTGCTGTGATGAGTATGTTCCATATATTGGGTAACTTAAACAACAGACATTTATTGTCTCACAATTCTAGAGGCTCTCAGTCCAAGGAATCAAAATGGATAAGGGTTAGTGTCTGATGAGGGCTTTTTTGCTGGCTAATAATTGGCCACCTTCTCATTGTGTCCTTATATGATCCTTTATGGAGAAAGGGGGTGGTTTCTGAGTTTACTCCTCCACCTATAATAACACCAGTCCTACTGGTGACATCCTTATGACTTTATTTAACCTTTATTAACTACCTACTTCCTTAAAGGCCCCAATTTCTATATGCAGTCTCATTAGGGGTCTGGGCCTCAACATAGAATTTTGATGGGGGCATTATTTAGTCCATAACAACTAAATTACTAGATTAAACTTATCATTGTATACATTATACAACCCTAGTCTTTCTTCCTTTTAGTGCACTCTTCTGTTTTCTTCTAACCTCATTGTCTGTTTCTTCTCAATTACCTTTGCTGGTTCTTCTTTACCTTTAAGTAAAACATCCCACATTGCCATCCTTGGCCATTTTCTCTATACTTGCTCTTTCAGTAAGCTCTTCCAGTTGCCATGACCCTAAATATCTCTATTGAAAATTACCAAAATTTTGTCTTCAGATCCATCCTTTCTCATAAGCTCCAACTGATATATCTACCTACTTTGTAAATTTTATTTTCCTTTTGAGGGTATTGAAAATTGAACCCAGGGCCTTACACAGGTAAGCATGTTTTCTACATTTGCATAATCTCCAATCTGTTTTTTTTCTTCATTATCTTTTCTTGGAACTCCTTTACCATCCATAACTGGAAGCCTGATTTTTATAGCACCCTGCTCAAACTTGTTCCACCATAGTATTACAACTTAGCAAAATATATCCACCATTTACACAGTTGCTCAGGCTATAAAACCAAGGAGTTAGCATTTTTTCTGCGTTTTAGCACTTGATATCTAGTCCCTCAGCAAGTCCCAGTAGTTCAACCTTTAAAAAATCAAAAGTTTACTTTGGTGTCTCCTAGAAGGAAATATTCTAAAGTTGATCTGTTTTTATCACTTCTATTGGTGCCTCCCTCATTATATATTATCCAGACTACTGAAATGGAATCCCAATCTTGTCCCCTCTATAACCTGTTCTCAATAAAACAACCATGGCAGTCAATTTAAATCAAATATTTTACTCTAGTGTAAATCCCTCCTGTGTCAGTCATCGACCATCCCATTTTTCTGTTCCATTCTGATTATCCTGGTTTTCTTTCTATTTCTTCTACTTGAATATTTTTTCATCAGATCACAGTTCATTCAGTTCTTTCTAAAGTCCTTTCTCAGGAGCCTGGGGGTACTTTATAGTGCTTTCCTAGCATGCTTGAGGCCTTGGGTTTGATCCCTACCATTTGAAAAAAAAAAAAATCCCACCACTTCAGAGAGGTCTTCCTTGTCTAAAATAACACTCTCACACTATTATTAAACTCTTTCCTTTTTTTATAGCATATATCACTAATTGAAATTGTACTACTTATTCATTTACGTCATTATCTGTTAACCTGTCCCCAGTAAAACATAAATTACAAGAATAAGGACTTTGTCTCATTCATTACCATAATTCAAGATCCAAGCAGTGTCTGTGGCACATAGTTGAACAAATTAATGAAACTCTTCTCATACATGTTCTCACATAATTAGTCCTAAAGGTCAGCCTATTAAAATTTCTGCCTAGGTATATCACCACCCTTCAGTCTATCTCCATATTCTAATACCCACCCCGAAAAAGCAGTCAGACAAAAATCAAAATTTCACTATCTTCCATTTCAAACAAATTTAAGTTCTTATTTTACCACCTTCCATGATTTTGCCACAACTATCTTCAGTCAGTAAATATTTTGATAGTCTGTTTATTTTACTTTTGAGTCTTAAGTAATCATCTTATCAATGTCAAAGCTTAACTTTCAAAAATCATTTTGATTTAGATCACTCCCTTGATGGACCTCTTACAAATGGTGATGGCAGAGAGCCCCGAACAGGAATCAAGAGAAAACTACTTAGTGCATCAGAAGAAGATGAAAGCATGGGAGGAGAAGAGAAAGACAAAAAAGAAACAAAAGAGAAATCACATCTATCCTCCTCAGAGAGTGGAGAGTTAGGATCCAGTTTAAGTTCAGAAAGTACCTGTGGTTCTGATTCTGACTCTGAATCAACTTCCAGAACAGATCAAGATTACGTAGATGGAGATCATGACTATAGCAAATTCATACAAACTAGACCTAAAAGAAAACTCAGAAAACAACATGCCAATGGAAAAAGAAACTGGAAGATGAGAGGCACAGGAGGAAGAGGAAGATGGGGAAGATGGGGCAGATGGAGTAGAGGAGGCAGGGGAAGAGGAGGCAGGGGACGAGGGGGTCGAGGCAGAGGGGGTGGTGGCACTAGGGGAAGAGGAAGAGGGAGAGGAGGAAGAGGTGCCTCTAGAGGAGCCACTAGAGCCAAGCGAGCACGTATTGCGGATGATGAGTTTGATACCATGTTTTCGGGACGTTTCAGTAGACTGCCTCGAATCAAAACAAGAAACCAAGGCAGGAGGACTGTTTTATACAATGATGATTCTGATAATGACAATTTTGTGTCCACTGAGGATCCTCTGAATCTTGGTACATCCAGATCAGGCAGAGTGCGTAAAATGACAGAAAAAGCCAGGGTTAGCCATCTCATGGGATGGAATTATTAACAGTTAATAAATTTAGAATAATTTTAAAAATTCAATGGCCTTCTACTGCAGGGAATTTACCAGGAAATCTACAAAGCAAGTTGTGTGGGGACTTCTGCTTCCTTTCACATTGGTGCTTTTCCATTATGCCAGTATATATTTGTTTCAAGACTTTTGATCTCCACACTTCATTTGTTCAAACAAGCCTTACTCATTAGGCCTTAAATTAAAAGAAATTCTGCCCACACACACATAGACACACACATATACACATACACGCAAACACACACACACACATACACATACACCCCATATACACACACCACATAGGCACACTACAGATTTACTACATTAAAGGAGCATTCTGCTTCTTAAGAGTAGCATGACATTTTTATCTCAATGGAATTATCCCTCTTTTGCTTTTGTATCACAGAAGTATAGCACCTTCTTACAGAGTTTTATATAGTTTGTTTTTGCCATTTTGATTCCTATACCCAGTAATAATAACTTTTGCACAATACACCAATCCTAAAGGCAGCTATTAAATGTTTACAGTTTCTATATTGTAAGAACGATCTGGATTATTTTACTCTTCCCAGGCCAAACTTTCATTAATTGTAGTGAACTGAAGTATATATTTATACTACAGTTTTTTGGGGGTGGGGGGAATCTTGATATGCTTTTCATTGATTTGCTTAATTCACATTAATGGTGAGAAAGGGTTGGTGCCTTGTAAATATGTAGCAAATCTTTGTGGTGTGTCCTGATGTGTGCATTAACTTTATTAAAAGAGAATACTTGAGGTATCAATCTAGACAAGGTGCCAAATGCAAAATTTTCTTGCATCCATTTTCTTTTTCCTATTATATTTTATTGCATTAATAGAATTTGTGTAGCTTAAAGAATAACTTAAACATTTCAAAGATCCTCATCCACAAAGAATAACTTCTTTGAATAGTAGCTCAGCTACCTCTATAAACTACAACTACTGGAAACATTAAGGAAAATAGATGCTGTTACTCATGACTAAGGAGAAGTAGAACAAGCTTGGTAGGAATGAACACTCATAACTTATAAGCTGAGAGGTTGTCAATTATTATATTGGCTCTCAAATGAATAGTTGTAATTAACAAACTTTCCTAAGTATCGTATGCTTTACCTTAGGCTTTCTTAGAACACATTTGTATAAATAGACTTGGGCTACTGCTTATATATCTCTGCTACCACTTTCTATTTAACAGCTGTGCATTACTGATTTTCATTTGAAACTTAAAATGTAACAAAGCACCTAGTTTGAGTTGGAATGTTAGGGCTAGCTAATACTTTGAATCAGTAGATTCTGATCTTGTCATTCCAAAGGGTTCTTCTGGTCTAGTTTTTTCAGAAATGAACCTCATTGCACTGCACACTGATATTTTGAAACATTATTTTATAGATGGAAAAAATCATTAAAACCCTTATGGTCTTGTTTACAGCAGTAGAGTGCACATGGTTCCATAAGTGAGCTTGAGTCCCAAGATCAATTTTACTCCTCAAATTTGAGAATGCAGAGTTGCTAATTTGTTAGATACTTAAATTTTGAAGTGAGAGGGATAATATTGATCTTTGTTTTTGTAACAGCAAACTTGTTGCATTTAAATCAAAATGTGTGATAAAACAGACTTCTTAATGTATACCTAGCTATCTATCCTAGGATATTTCTTAAGCTCATATGTTTGTCTCATGATTTCAATCATTTCATGCATCTGAAAATCCTTAAGTACAGAGGAAGGAGTACACACATAACTTTGCTTTTTTGGTAGGGTTGGGGGTGGGAATTATTCTTGGACTAACATCTTTAAGCAATTTTCACTTGCAGTAGAAATGATGTTTGGGCTTTAAGAAAGTATTGTTGTGAATTGTTAATGGCACTAACTTCTGTTACTAGACACTAGACCAAGCTGATATTTTTTGTTGTAGCCTTTTTTTCCACTAAACCAAAACTACTCTGGTTATAACTCAGCTGCCATTTTAAACCATAGTATAGATTCAAAATGTTCCTATTTGAAACTCTACGTTTGATTTTTTTCTTAATGTACTACTTCAGTTATTCATCTCTTGGGCATTTAGACTCAACTGTGCCTGTGTTTTCCTGGAATCAATAATACTTTGGCCTACCCTTATCAAAATAACATAGTTGCTTAAATTCCTGGATATACCCAAATGTGTATCATGTGTATCATTTTAGTGTGAATTTTTTGTTGTTGTTGACATTCTTCTATGAAGAGCTGACCTCTTGAAATGTAGAAGAATTGCCATTTGTGTGATCTTAGCTATCTGGAGCTTTATTTATAATTTATTTTGAATAATAAAAATGCCACATTTATTCCCCAAATGTCAAGATTTTCTAGGTTTAGGTAATTAGAATAATAAGGCTGAAAACATTTTTAAGCTTATTTTATATGTAGTGAAATACTGTGAAAATACTAGTGAACAGCATTTTTGCTGTAATGTTGATTTCAGTTATTAGGATTTAAAGAGTTAGTCACCAGGGTATGTTAGGTGAGTATAGTTATCATTTATTATAAAAAAAACAGATAATTTTCTGTTTGCATGCAAATTATTTTGATAAGTGTAAAAATAAAAGTTTGGGAGATATTATTTTTACTTTTTTATCTGGACTTTTCTCCCCATTTATACTTTGCTTTTTTGTAATATCACCTCTTGTGAATGTGTCATAATTTGTACCACATTGATAATTTTATTATTTTTAATTTCTAGGGGCCCTTTAAATCTAAATAAGATCTGGGTTTAGACATAGCAAAGCAAGTAGGAAATGAACTAAGAATTTGCTAAGAAAAATCACTGTTACAGTTAGGTCCATGAAAACATACACATGTATAAACCTAATCCTATGCTAGCTATGAATAGACAGTAAGCTATAATATTTCTCATGAACCATAACAATTTTTAAATTCCCAGCATTAAGATCTTAGCATGTGTATATATTTATAAAAACTGAATCATATGTTTCTTCTATGGCTTGCTATGTTTTCTCTCATCCAGCAATAGGATGTTCTCCAAAACATTAACTAACCTTCTAGCCTAATGACTAAATTTGTTTTTGTATATGTGTGTGTGTGTGTGTGTATGCTTGTATGTTGTAGGGTTTTTTCCCCAATTTGATATACCTTATCTCAGACATTAAAAAAGAGAGAATATTTTATGATGGAGGACATTGTCTATCAGTTCTTTGCCTCTGTGTCTCTTAGCCTGAGCATTTATTGCTTGATATCTATTCCATTATGCTTTCTAGATTATCAACACAGGTTTTGTCATGTACTTGCATCCCCTCTGTTCTTTTCATTTTATTTGCTCTTTTGTTTTATTTTTCTTTCCCTCCCCAGAGATCAAGCTTGTTCTAAAATTATTCCATACAGCACTTTGTTTAACCTAGAGGCAAAGAAACTGATTAAAATTCATAAATAAATTCTGCACAACTGTGTGCTTGGATATCTAACTCAGCCTTCCAGTATTTTGAAGAAATTTTGAGTGACTTAACTTTTGTTACTTTTGTTTTAATTCTGTAGATTGTCATCAGACAATAATAGAGTGAAAGAGAAAGGTGTGAATGCCACTTCTAACTTTTTGATAACACTTTTTGAGCATTTTTCAAAATTTGTATGATTGTGGAAATGATAAACAATTATTCACTTTTACATCTTTGGAATCATTTTATGCACATTTGCCAACTGGTACTTGTCTTCAAATTTGGAATACTCTCATTCACAAAAAGGAGAATTAATGTGTAATATTTAGTATACTATGATGTCCAGTCTTAAATAAGTATAACCTTTTGAGTTAAAAAATGAATATTTCTGGGTGAAGAGTTGGGACTTTTGCTGTTTAAAGTCCATATTTTTAAAAATTCTAGCCCCATCCCCAACATTTTTGTGGTACATGAGGCTAACGCTTTACTAAAAATAGAATATTCTGAGATTTAAGGCCTGTTTTGAAAATCGATGTGAAAATATTTTCATGTTTTTTATATTTTAGCAATTTCTTTACCAAGTTTTGATTATCAAATTTACCAAGTTTTGGTAATCCAATATAAAGTTAAATTTTTTTCATGGTGCTGTATTTTGTGGAATATTAATAGCACTCAGGTTTCTTGATATTTATTTCCTATATAGCCTTATCCTTAATTATTTCCTTTTTTGTCTTTCCTCTCCTGATTGCTTTTATCCGCACTTACTTATCTGCAATAAAGACTGCACCTAAATTAGCATATTCCAGCAAGACTGGAAATTTTTTGATTGATGGGAGAATTTATACATTATGAACACTGTTTCTCCCAAAGTCAACGGCCTTGCAGTTTAGAAATAAGGTGGGTTTTTTTTATGTGTATGCCCATTTGTTATTTTACCATCTTTAACTGAATCTATTATTTGATACTTTGACATAGAGAAGCATGATAAGTATTTTCTAGAAAGCTAAAATTATTGATAACATATAGAAATTGCCATTGTTAATTGGCTTAAAATCATATACAAATTATTTAGAAACCCAGTTGGGAAATGTGGTTTTACGTATGTCACCAAATACATATTAGGCAGTACTACAAATGTTAATTCTTTAAATAATACTGTGGTGATGGCAATCAGTAATTTATTTCTTTGTCCTGTAACTTATCATTCTTGTCTTTTGTAATCCTTTACACAGTATTAACAAAACTGTACTTTGTTTGTTCTTAGTATCCATAAATTTAAAGATGGAAAATCATTCAGTTAATAGTCAATGTGATATTGTATATGGGCAAAATGTCCATTAAACTAAAATTTAGTTTAAAGAAAACAAGGTAAACTAAACTGGCTTGGTTTATAAAAGATGTTTTGTTTGGCAGTTGTCAGTCATTATTAAGCAATTACCTTCAAAGACAAAAATCGATTAATTTGTTGCCATTCTTTATGGGATGTTTACAATAAAATTCCAAGTTGTTTGGAATCAATTGCACTCTTGCTGCTTTATGCCTTAACTCATGTACCAGAGATAAATTAACAAGAAGAAAGAAATATGGAGTTACTCTTCAGTCTTTCCTTTCTTGTTTCTTTGTCATAGAATATTTTATTATTATGTTTTTTATCTAAAAAACTGGGGTGATTTCTATACAAGAAAAGATTTTTCCCTTAATCATAGCAAATATACTTTTGGTGACTTTAAGGTAATATATGTGATACACTTTAAATGTGGGCTGCCTGGTGCCTTAAGTAACAGCCTGCAAATCTCTAGTCAATTTTGTTTAATAGAACTTTTTGAAGTGAATAGATTTCTAACATATTTATGGTTTATATGTTTATAAATTTTAACAGTTGAGCTATGAATCCCTGGCATTTTTTATGGTCAAATTTCCTACAAAGCTTAACTATTTTGCAAATGGTGCTTTAATTACATGTAAGTGCAGTAGGAACAGAAGTCAGGTGAGACATGCTCAGGATCTGAGTGCCCTAACAGGAACATTCATCCAAAGTCTGAATTTATACATTATGAACACTGTTTCTCCCAAAGTCAAGAATTCTACCAGGTTCAAGATAAGCTGCCTAAAGACTGGACTGTATCTTTTATCCTATTCTATTGTGTACTTAGATTCAATAAATAAGGTATTTATAAAATTATCACCTTTATCTTATGGTATCAGATCCAATGGCTATCACACTAGCCATATTTTTCACAATATTTAGAGATTAAGGTGGGAATAAATTGGTATTTTGTTTAGTTGCTTGGTTGGCTAAAGGTAGCCCCTCTTTTAAGATGTATAATTTACATTAAAAACTCTTTGTTCACAGGCTTTCATGTTTTCTTACCCTTTAGATTTTTTAAGTAGAAAAGTTAAAGGTATTTTTATGACAAAAGCAGTATTCAGAAGATCCATTTTTTCCTAGTTGAGAAGTTCAAGAAAAAAGTGCTCTTTTCCCTTTCACTCAATTATTTGCATCTATTTAAAAAATACATTCCAAACATGCATGAAATAAATTGATGCTAATATATTAAGCCTGCTATTTGATTTTTTAAAATGAGACTTTAAGGTATATTTTAAGCCCATATACTTAATTTTCTTTCTCAGTTATTTTTAATGCTGCATAATGCTGATAGACCAAATATAATATTAAGTAAAATGAAGTTTTTATGGTGTTAATTTTTTTCCTGAAGTTTTGGAGAAAAATGTTTCTTTTTCTTGCACTTCTTTGTAACTCTAATAGCTTTTCCTTTGCCAGCTCTGGCAATTACTTTAATAAACTTGCTTCTCACCTTCAGATTACAAATATCTAATAGATATTTAAGCAATGATTATTAACAGATTAATATTTAATTTGATATTGGAAACTTTTAAAACTTTCTTATCCTTTATTCATTTGTAAATTTTGAACTGCTAACTTGTCTTCTCAGTGTCCTTACGTTTTTTTTTTTTTTAATTTGATAAGCTTTGTAGTAAATATATTAAGAAATAAAAACATGTCAAATTGCTTAATTTAGGTTATTCATATTAGTTGGTGAGGTTTATTTGTTCTTAGGACTGTTTTGTGGTTGACTTTTATCTTATTGCAATTCTAATTAAAAGTTGTATAGTAGCAGGTTTATTTATATTAGCAATTTTGTCTAATCTGTGAAATAATTTAAGGTAGTAAAACCTTCTTACAGTGTTTCTTTTTCCTTTTAGCCTTTTACAAAAGCTTAGAATATCATGTTAAAATGAAACTTCCATCCCAGATTGCATAATGGCTGATTTTTAGGGGAATGTTTTCTTACCCTTGGGTATTGTTCATCTAAAATATTAATAATGAAGTAGTTCTGAATTCTTTCCTTAGGTTAAATTTTAATTTATAAATTAAGCCAATCTCATGTATAAAAATATATATCGTTTCTAGTCTAGCCTTGTAGATCAGAAAATATGCCCCTGACATTCCCATAGTCACTAAATTACCAAATTCTTTCCATTTTGGAGGTTGGCCATTTGTATTTTAAATGTGGTTTGTAGTTCTCATGGTAAAGAAAAGTAGTTACTAAGACAAAACAATAGTTCAAACTTATGGTAGGTATGTTTTTGCTTTCCAATTGCTTCACAAATTTAAGACTGTTAAATTACCACAAGTTTTCCACACTAAAAATACTAATCTTTTATTACTTTGATTATAATTATAAAAGTAGAAATCATCACAAGTCTGAAATGAGTTGAATTCTTTTTCTTGATTTGTATGGTGATCTCCTTCATTGAAGATTTTTACTTCAGATTATAGTCTAAGTTCTATATTAGTGATAAGAAATGGTTAAAAGAAGACTAGAGTGTTTCTTCCCATACTCATTTGTGTGTTCTTTATTCAACATTTACTGAGTACTTTCTGTTTGCCAATAACTGTAATCATCTAAAGAGGTGGGCAGTTCACAAAGTTCATATCTCAATCATAGTTTCAGTTACCAGAATGACACTACCATTATTAGTCAACTCCTATGTTCAGATTGAAAAAATGAGTTTCAGTAATATCAAATAATTTTCCTAATTCTATATGGTCATTAAATAGAATAGTCTCGATTCCTTCAGGTTTTTAGTCTTAGCTTTTATACCTATTAATAGGTATTTGGTTCTATTTTCCTCTTTTCCAATTTCTGTGAAACAGACTGGTAAGTCCTGCATGTGCATCCTAAAAATCATACTTCCCTTTGTTTCTTGCTTAAATAATTTAATATAAGATGACTTTGTGGTATGAGTCTTCATGTTACTTACTAGTGGGAGATGGTAGAGACTATAGTTTTAAAGATTCTAGGTTGAAAGTAGAAAAAGTAATCACCCTCTTAAAAGTGTGTTTTAACACATGCTTGCACAAGAGTAAACATCCAAGAAAAGTATAGAGAATTTACTGTTATAGTGAGGAATTATTCTGCTGATAAACAACACAAGTATGCTTTACAGTGTGTGATACAAAGTGGATCAGTTAATTCTGTTCATACTATGCTCCATTTCAAGGGAAAAACCTAGAACATAATTTTTCATCTGAGAGAAAATATGTTTCAAATACACTTCTCAGTGAATACGCCAAAGTTCCTGACTTCATCTCTGGGTTTAATTTACAGTTTTGTTTTTGTTTGTTGTTTTGTACTGATAATTGAACCCAAGGGTTCCTGCATGAAAGACAGGTATTCTACCATTAAGCCACATTCCCAGCCATTTTTACATTTAAAAAAAATTTAGTTATAGATGGACACAATACCTTTGTTTTCTTTCTTTATTTTTTTATGTAGTGCTAAGGATTGAATGCAGTGTCTCATACATGCTAGGCAAACACTCTATACCACTGAGCTACAACCCCAGCATACCTTTCTATTTTTTGAGACAGTGTCTTAAATTGATCAGGCTGGCCTAGAATTTTGGATCCTCCTATCCCAGTCTCTAGATAGGATAATAAACATGCATCATCCCTCCAGACTTGTGGGATCATTTCCCAACCTCCATCCCTGCCTCTGGTGCTGGGGATAGAACACTGGGCCATATGCATATAATGTAAGCACTATACCTCTAAGCTACATTCTCAATCCTTTTTCCATATTTAAAAAATATATATATTTTTGAGTTGTTGATAGAACTATTTTATTTATATGCGGGGCTGAGGATGAACCCAGTGTCTCACACATGCTAGGCAAGAGCTCTACCACTGAGCTACAACCCCAGCCTCTCCCATATATTTTTGGTGCATTATAATTGTACATAATGATGGGAATTGTTACATATTTGTACATGCACACAATTTTGTAATATAATTTTGGCCAATATCATTTCCATTTCCCCTCTCCCTTTTCTTCTTCCTCCTTGTTCGTGTACTCTACTGATCTCTCTTTGATTTTCATGAGATCCCTGTACCTGTCTTCTTTTTTCCTCTTCTAACTTCCACATATGAGAGGAAACATACAACCCCTTGATTTTGACTTATATTGCTTAACATAATGTTTTGATTTTCATCCATTTTCCTGAAAATATATAGTTTTAGTTTTCTTTATGGCTGAATAATTGTTTTATTTGAGATAGGGTCTCACTAAATTGGCTAGCCTGGCCTTAGGCTTGCAATCCCCCTACATAAGCCTCCCAAGTAGCTAGGATTACAGGTGTGCACCAGAGAACCCTACTCCTTGGGATTGTGTATATGTGGAAACATATGTTCTTTGAACTACTTCTGAATTTTGCTCATTATCTAATTTCACTCCATCTTTGCACTCATTTATTTTTTGATCCAAGATCCAAAAAAGACATTTACTATCTCAATTTTCGTATTCAATCCTATCGAATAATTTTAATGGCTTTTTTTTTTCTTATTTAAGATTGGGACATGGTGGTGATTGGTAAGGCTTTGAATAGGCTTATAGATACACTACAGTTAACTCGAACCCTTGGTATATTATTATGGGAAAAAAATCAAGTAATTAAAGTCAAAACATTCACTGTTTATTCTCAAGGTTTTGCAATGGATTTTAAAAGCCATTAGGTGTGCTGAACTTGAACTTGGTTCATGACATTTACATTGATCTCATTCATATTTCATAATGCCACTTTTTCTTCTAAACACTTTCTACTTATTCTGAACCTTATATGAGGAAGAGAAGTATTGCTTTCCAGAAGACAGATTATTGAGTTATTTTGGTAAAAAATCAAAAAGGAGATAGAAAGGTGTACAAATTTTCTTAGGGCTTACTGTCTGGTTTCTGGTTAGTTCTGGTTTATTTTAGTCTTCAAAATAGAGCAGAGAAAGCATGGCTCCCTGATTACATTAGGAGAATATAAACTAGAAATCTATATCAGAAATTTTTTTCTATAGTTAGACACTATTCAGTGACTTGGTGTTGTATGTTTGGTCTTTAGATGGTAGTAGCCTGACCTACAGTTAAGTACCATGATTTTGGTGAGGCCTAAGAAAGGTCATGAAGAAAGATACTTGGGATCTTTTAAAATTCATCTCAACTAGAAAAGAGAAGGTAATGGGGTTTGAAGGGTTAATAAGGAATAAAAAATTTGAGTGTTCTGTGTTTGGGTATAAATGCCTCCAAACAGAAACTTTGGTTCCACAACTGCGGAAACAAATGTGAAAGCCTGTGAGATTTCTGTTCTTTGGTTTGGGGGGTGGGGTGGATGGAGGTAGGGAGTTCACAGAGGGATTATTAGTGGTGATGGTGGCAATTCAATGTCAGAATTATATTAGTAATAATGTTTCCTGAGGTTTCAAACCTATTAGGAACATTATTGATGTTAACTCCATTTTGCAGATGAAGAAACAGGCACAGAAATGCAAAGGTCCCACTGATAATAAATGGATCTATTTCCAAAGCCTGTGTGCTTAAATGTTATATATACTACCACCCACTGGACTAGTTTTAGTCATAGCTGTGTCAGAAATTTACTGAGTGGCTCTGACCAAGTCGCTTATTTTCCCTTAGTTTCACTTGTCTTTAACTGTGCAAGACTGAAGTTGAACATTAAAAGGGACTCACAGTTCTGAACTATACCTTATCTATCTTCCTAATCTCCAAAACATTTTTATCGAAGTCTCAATTTTTTTAGAATCTTGAGAAGTCCTCTATCCTACTGGTAAAAATTGCTTATTTGAAGGCAAGTATCCCATGATCTGCCTTTGAAGGCTTCAGTTTTAATAAGGGAAGACTGAACATCTTAGGAAGTATTAAAAAAAGTAATTGAAAAGACTAATAGTATGACAGTATAAGGAGTTCTGATGACTCACTTCTCAGTGAAACTGGAGGAAAGTAGTTTTTACAACCACTTGTAACCTTTGGAAATGGTCCGAAGAACAAACATTAAATAGAAGAAACTTCTTTTATGAAAACTCATTAAGAAAGGTGAGAATCTAGTATTTGAACAAGGCAGCTCTTTCGTACCGCTTCTGTCCCAGACTTCACTATAGACTACAATTGTAGAGAACAGAACAACTCTTCCCTCAGGCCCCATGCCATGGGCTTTCTTCCTGATAGGTAGGCATCGTAATTATTCATTCCTCTTCCCCAAGCTAGTGTTGCTGAAGCTAACGTCTAATAATTGAGGTTGACAGATGGGACCCCTGTCGTCGTTTCAAGTTCCCCCCCTTTGAATTAGGATGTTTCTCTTTGGTGTTTCAGGCTCAGATGACAAGCCCTAATCACCATTGCCTGGGCTCATGAAATAGTTGTTTAATGCCAGAAGACTTCAGGCTGCTGCCCTACCCCCACTAACTACTCAATCCCTAGAATGGGGGGTGATGTCAGAGAGAAGCTTGCCATTGTCTTCATCACCTATCCTTAAGCCTTGACTCAAGATACTTTGCTTGTGGGAGGATGCAGACCATGAAACAGTTTCTGATTTCATTTATAACAGGCCTGAGAGTGTTCTTAAGAACAAAAGAGATTGTGGGGAAAGGTCAGTGATAGGGCTTCAAGATACAAGTTAAACTGTAGACAGGCTAGTTTGTAGGGAAGAAGTGGGAAATAGGATAGTTGGGAGATGCTTTCCAAGGGTCAAAAAAACAAACAAAAAACATGGACTTCAAAGACTTCTTTAAATGAGCCAGAATTTGATGATATTCATTTATATTTTTATGCCACAAGATGATGTTGAAAATAGTTGAACAATCAACCTGTAATTAATGGATTTCAAAAGGTGGGAAAAAGAACTCTACTCAAACTGTGACCTTCCTGGGAGAATGTGGGCATACCAGAGGTTGAGTCTCCCTGAGTAACAACATTAGTCTCTCACCAACTGGGAGGGAAAAGAGAATTTTTAAAAATTCATTTAATCATTAAACATAAACAATCAAAAATTTCGGGTTCCCAGATGGGGGTCGTCAGTACCAGAGTTGCTACAAAGCATTATCTAAAATTCCAATTTCCAACAACATGGTCATAAGATAAAGTGAAATGAAAAAATGACATAAGAGAATCAACCATATAAATAATAACATCAAATGTGAGTGGATTAAGTAAGTCCATCACAAGGTAGTTTTTACAATCCAAAACCCAAAATCTAACTATATGCTATTAAATGAGATAATATTTTAGCTCAAAAAATATAAATAGGTGAAAAGTATAAGGACTGCAAAAAATGCAACCTGCAAAGATAAGTAAAAGAGGGTCTAACAAAATAAGCAAATTTGACTTTAGACAAAAGAGTTAGGGAGTTACATTTTATAATAATAAAAGTGTCAGTCTCTCAGGGAGATAAAAATTATGAATTGTATATGCACCTGAGAAGAGAGTCCCCAATACATACATCAAAAAGTAATAGAATTGAAGGGAAAATAGTTTAATATTTGAGACTCAATGTCTCACTTTCAATAATGAATAAGATTAGTAAGAAGAAAAACAAGGAAACAAAAGGTGTGAACATTATACTCCCTACTAGACAGACACGTATAGAATGTTTCACTCCCAAAATAGCAGAATGCACCTTTTTGTCAAGTGCACATTTTCTAGAACATATTTTCTGTAATATGCTACGTTCAAAGCATTTAAAAAAGTTCCAGTAGATTTAAAAAGTACTGGAATCATTTATACAAAGTATGTTCTCTTGCCTCAGTGTAATGAAATTAGAAACCAACCACAGGAGGAACTGGGGAAAATTTGAAAAGGAAGTAAATAATTAAAAATACTTCTATATAAAAAGTTCTAAAAACAATAATGCAAATTTCAGCTTAGTAAATTAGAAAAGAGAAAATTAGAAGCAATGCAAGGAAGGAAATAGGAGGAGAGCTGAAATAAAATAACAAAAGCAACAATATTAATGAAACTAAAACTTAGCTCCATGAAAAAAATCTACAAAATGAACAAAACTTCAGCTATACTCACGGAAACAATGAAGAGAAAGAGACTCAAATTATTAAAATCAGGAATGTAAGACAGGACATAATTACCTCACAGAAATCAAAAGAATTATTACGGTTTCTTTTCTGAATTATGGATGGCCATTGGGAAATAGTTTGAAAAATTTTATTCCAATAATTATAAAATATACAAGATATTGATAAATATTTCCAGACACACATGATCTACCAATATTGAACCAAGAGGATATAGAAAACCCAAACAAACCAATAGCAAATAATGAGACTGAAGCATCAAAATGAAGAATTCCTACAAAGAAAACCCTGGAACTGGATGGATTCTCAGCTGACTTTTACCAGACCTTTAAAGAAGAACTAATGTCAACGTTTCTTAAATTATTCCATGAAATACAAAGGGAGGGAACACTCCCAAATTCATTCTTCTGATCCCAGAATCATCCTGATACCAAAACCAAAGACATCAAGGAACAGGGTGTGGTGATACATCCTTGTACTTGTGATTCTTGTGCTTCAGCCTCATCATTTGCTGGGATTAAAGGCATGAGTCAAAGCACTCGGCTTGGTTTTTCTTCTCCTTTTCTACTCTGGATGATTTTTTCCCCTTTTCTTAACTAACTGCCCATGGTACGACCTGCAGGACACTGCTGAATAGAAGTAGAACAGAAATTCTGTCTTATAGGGATCCCCTGATCATAAGGGGAAACCACTGTATAATTCACATTTAAATATGATTTTAGGTATAGACTTTTCATTGGTATTCATTATGACATCTATTGAAGAAGTTTCCATCAATATTTAGTTTGCTTCAAGTTTTATCATGGTGTTGAATTTTGTGAACTGTTTTATTCTGATTCTAATGAAATGATCATATGGCTTTTATTTTATTATGTTAGTGTGATGTATTACACTAATTTTCACATTTAAACCAACCCACTTTTCTAGGACAAATCTCACCTGCATGTGTGTGTGTGTGTGTGTGTGTGTGTGAGAGAGAGAGAGAGAGAGAGAGAGAGAGAGAGAGAGAGAGAAAACTAGATCTGGTTTACTAGTATTTTTGGTAATTTTTTCTGTCTAATACCAGCTTCTTAAAGTGGGCTAGAATATTTTTCTTTCTTTTCTACTCTCTGCAATAGTTTATGAAGGATTAGTGTTATTTTTTTTTTTTTAATATTTGGTAGGTTTCGCCAGTGAATCCATCTATGACTGGTATTTTCTTTGTGGAAATTTTTTAATTACTGATTCAATCTCTTGTTATATGTCTATCCAGATTTTTATGAATTTTAGTTAGTTTTGGTAGTTTATGTCATTCCAGGAAATGTTCATTTCATGTAAGTTATCTAATTTGTATCTCTTTGTTATAGACTGAATACTGACTTCCCTAATTTCATACTGGATATCAACTCTCTAATCTTCCATGGGACTATCATTTGGTGATAGGGCCTTTAAGGAGGAATAAGGTTCAATGAAGTCACAAGAGTGACACTCTAGTCTCATATGATTGGTGACAGGGTCCTTATAAGAGATACCACCCTCCCACCCTTCCCTGACATCGGCCAATTAAGAAGAGAGGACTTAGGAAAAGCCAGTCTCTTAGGAGCTCTGATCTTACTTTCAGCCTCTAGTACTATGAGAAAATAAATTTCTATTATTTCAGCTACCAAATTTGTGGAATTTTGTTATAAGAGCCCTACCAGACTAATACACCATTTTTTATTATTCCCTAATAATCTTTTTGTTTGCTTTGAGGTACATAATTATGTTCTTATATTCCTGATTTTAATAATTTGAATGTTTTTCTGTTCATTTTCTTCCATTAGTGTAGATAAATGTTGTCAATTTTGTTATCTTTTCATAGTCAATTTTTTAGTTTCATTAATGTTCTCTATTGCTTTTGTGGTTCTTATTTTATTTATTTCAGATTTTGTCTCTATACTATTTCCTTCCTTGTGTTTTCTCCTAGTTCCTTCTTTTTGAATTTTCCAAACTAAAAAGTTATGTTACTTATGGATTTCAGAATGTCAAACATTTCCCCTGTTGGAAGAGTAATTGGCAATTTTTTTTTTCATTCTGTAGGGTGTCTCTTCATGTCCTTAATGCTTTTCTTTGCTGTGTAAAAACTTTAATTTGAAGTAATTTATTTATTAATTCTTTGTTTTCTTTCTTGAGTTTTGTGAGTTTTATTTAGGAAGTCAGTGCCTATACTGACATGGTGGAGTGTTACCCTGTGTTTTCTCCTAACTGTTGCAGTGTTTCTAGTCTAATTCCTAGGTCTTTGATCCACTTTGAGTGGATTTGGGTCTTCTCTCTCCTTTTGGTTAATTTGGTAAAGATTTTATCAATCATGTTCATCACTTCAAAGAGCACAACTCTGTAAATAAACTGAAAACCATTGAAATGTACATATTAAAAATGAACTTTAAGTTGTATTTCAATAAAGGTATTAAAATGTATAATGCTTTGAATAAGAATAAACTAATAAAATCAGATTTCCTTTAAAGTTAAATTAGCTTTTGATTAAGTTTAGCATTTATTTCAGCATCTTTTAAATATTTTCCCATTATACCTACAATTGAAAATTTCAAAACAAAACAAAAATGATAACTCAGAGGAATGCCATTTTCTTCTGATAATTTTTCACCATCACCCTTCATTCACACCTTTACCAGATCTCAGTCAACCACCAATAATAGTGTGAAAGAATTATTTGTGGTGTGTGAAAAATAGAAATAAGAACTTGGCTACTACAGATAATTTATTAAAAGACACTTTCCCCTGTATGTTCAAATTTAGGACAAAATGACTTAGGGTTTGAGATATTAACCCAAGGATGTCATCATTTAGTTTCAATATTGCTCTTGTATCCCCACCTTTGAAAATATGGGTGGGAGGGGGTGTTACTCACTTATCACATAATATAGATTATGTGGCAGTTCCTCAAGGACTACATGTTTCCATTATTCCAGTGGCTATTAGGAACTCATTTGTTTCCTTCACCCAAGGTCACATTACAACCTTCTAACACTCATTGTTCCTTCCTTTCTGCTAATGCAGAACAAGAAAGTGACTTGGGTAAAGGAGTCAATATGGGGGCATGAAATGACTGTACTGATAATTTTCTGACTCCAAATCTCATTTGTTCCAAGAAATCAGTATCACCTGGAACATGCTGAGGCCTCTATCTTTGTACTGCAATTCATAAATGGTGTATTATCTTCCCCTGAACCATAGTTCCTAAAGCTTTACCCCTAAAACTGTAATACAAAATGCTTTATTTATTTTTATTTATTTATTTTTTGAAGTACTGTTAATTGAAGTTGGGCGCATTTTATAACTGAGCTACATTCTCAGCCCATTATATTTTTACTTATTTTTTGATACTTGAGATTGATCCAAGGGAGCTTTACCACTAAGCTACATCCCCCAGCTTTTTAATTTTATATTTTGAGACAGGATTTTGATAACTTGATCAAGGACTTACTAAATTGCTAAGGTTGGCCTCAAACTTGTGATCCTCCTGCTTAATTCTCCTGAGTCACTGGGATTATAATCGTACATCAGCATGCCCAGAAAAACTGTTTGCAAAAAATTTAAGTCCAATTCTGTTCTCCTACTGCAACATTCTTATGATTTGGATATGTGGTATCCCTCTAAAGCTCATGTGTGAGACAATGCTAGAAATTTCAGAGGTGAAATATTAGATTATGAGAGATATAAACTAATCACTGATATGGATTGACTGGACAATAATTGCAGGCAGATAGAATGTGGCTGGAGTGGGTAGGTCATTAGGGGTGTGACTTTGAGGTTTCTGTTTTGTTTCTGGTGAGCAGAACTCTCTTTCTGCTTCCTTGTTGCCCTGACCTAAGCTGCTTTCCTCTGCCATGCCCTTCTTTTTAAAAAATTTATTTATTAGTTTTAATCAGTTATACAAGACAGTAGAAAGCTCTTTGATTCATTGCACACAAATGGAGCAGAATTTTTTACTTCTTTGGTTGTGCATGAAGTAACATCACACCATTTGTGCAATCATACATGTACCTAGGGTAACCATGTCCGTCTCATTCCACCATCTTTCCTTCCCCTTTGCTCCCTCCTCCTCCCCTTTGCCCCAACCAAAGTTCCTCAACTCTTCCCACCTGCCCCCATGAGATTAGCACCCATCGATCACAGAAAACATTCAGCTCCTGTTTTTTTGAGATTGGCTTATTTCGCTTAACATGATATTCTCTAACTCCATCCATTTACCTGCAAATGCCATAATTTTATTCTCTTTTAATGCTGAGTAATATTCCATTGTGTATATGTACCACAGTTTCTTTATCCATTTATCTACTGAAGGGCATCTAGGTTGCTTCCACAGTTTAGCTATTGTGAATTGTACTGCTATAAACATTGATGTGGCTGTGTCCCTATAGTATTCTGTTTTTAAGTCCTTTGGGTATAGATTGAGGAATGGGATAGCTGGTCAAATGGTGGTTCCATTCTCAGTTTTCCAAGGACTCTTCATATTTCATATTGATTCTGTCTATCCAAAAACATGGGGTGTCTTCCCATCTTCTAAGGTCTTTGTCAATTTCTTTCTTCAATATTCCATAATTTTCTTTGTAGAGATCTTTTATGTCCTTAGTTAGATTAGTTACAAAGTATTTAATTTTTTTTAGGTTATTGTGAATGGGATGGTTTTTCTGATTTTTCCCTCTGATGGATCACTTTTCAAGTATAGGAACACTATTGATTCATGGGTATTGATCTTGTATCCTGCCACTTTGCTAAACTCATTTATAATCTCTAGAAGTCTTCTGGGGGAGTTTTTTTGTCTTCTATATATAGGATCATATTGTTGGCAAACAGAGATAGTTTGATTTCTTCATTTCCTATTTGTATCCAATTGATTTCATTTTCTTACCTGATTGGCTAATGTTTTGAGGACTGTATTAAAGAGGAGTAGTGAGAGGAGATAGTCTTGTCTTGTTCCTGATTTTAAAGGGAATGCTTTTAATTTTTATCCATTTAGTATTGTGTTGGCTTTGGGTATGTTGGAAATGGCCTTTATGATGTTAAGGTAAATTCCTTCAATCCTTGCTTTTCCAGCATTTTTAATATGAATGGTGTTAGAGTCTCAATTTTTAAGGAGTAGAATCTTTACTTGGGATAAACTTGATACAGAAAAAATAACTTATATAGGACCCAAGGAGAATAAATAAAAGCCATAAAATAGTGTTCTAGATAAAGAGGTATGTGTCTATATGGTGAGGAAAGAATGGGAGGTGCAGGGCTTGATAGTGAAGAATTCCAATTACCCTTACCCCTACTCACAAATCACTTCCTGGGAATCTTCTAGGACTGAAAATACTTTCCAACTCTGATGTTCTATGATTATTTGCTTTATAAAATTTTTAGTCAGTGCATAATCAAATACTGCTATAAAGAAGTATTTGGGATGCTAAAGTATGTACATACTTAAGTCAAATACAAGGACCAAAACAAATGGGAACTACAGTTGTAATGATTGTGTCCTATTTGATACTAAATATGGTGAATTAGAAAGAACATTGGACAGGGAAATTAGAATATCCATATCCCTTCATGTAGTGGCATTTAGAGATATAGAAAGATGCACATTAATGCTAAAAAGCAAGCAAAAAGTTCAGACATAACACTAGATGGCAGCAGCAGAAATAGATTGAACCGCAGAAACAAGGGCTAGATGCCCCCTCTTCTTTTCTCCCCGCCCTTCTTAAGGTATACATTTTCATCTTTTTATCATTCAAAATGATATTCATTAGTAGAAGATCCATTAAGTTAATTTTCAGATCTAAATTTTTAAATATTTAAGCAACACTAAGTGACTTTTCAGTACTAAACAATGTCATTGAGGGTGGAGAAAAGTAAATGTATCAAGAGATGTAGAAAAGTCTGACTCAGTGTTTTTTTGAATGTGAAATATTTGGGAGAAGGAAGTATTATGAATAATGGTCTGGTTTCTGGCCTGTGCAACTTGGATAGAGAGCACAGAAATCAAGATGATATTTATGTTTTAAACATATTCAATATGAGGTAACTATGGAATATTCAAGTAGAATAGGCAGTTGGATAGATATTATCTGAGATGATGACACTGTGTTGGTGGCCATATGTATATAGATGGTAGCTAAAAACACAAAAAAAGGATGTTATGCATAATATAAATTATGTGAGTTTAAAAGGAAAGAGTTAAGATTTAAATCCCAAGAAAGATTAACATTTAAGGGATAAATGATATAAAAAGAACTTACCATGTATGGCTGAACATGACGCTACATTGTATACAACCAGAGAAAGGAAAAGGTGTGTTGCAATTGTGTACAATGAATCAAAATGTATTCTGCTGTCATATATACCCAATTAGAATAAATAAATAAATAAATAAATAAATAAATAAATAAATAAATAAATAAATAAATAAATTTTAAAAAGTCAAAAAAGAATTTATCAAGGAAACTATGAGATACTCTAGTATGGTTGGAAGGTCAATATGAACAAGGACAGAAGTCTTTTAGATTTAGCATTATGAAATTCTTGGGTGATCTTGGTATTAGAAATTTCAGATAAAAAGTGAGAGCAGAAATCCAGATTCCTGTAAATTAAAGCTAGAGTGAGAAGAGAACTTCTATCAGTGTGGGGAACTAGAAATAATCTTGAGGGGCTTCTTCATAATAGATCAATTATGTCCTGAATAAAACATACATTGAATGTATTGTTGAGCTTAGAAAGTATGAGAAAAATTTAAGGTGTCCTCCTTGCTGGCCCATAACCCCAAAATAATAAAGCTGAAACTGTGCAGCTAGCAACAAGCAAGCAGAAATATGATTTACATATGATGACTGTTATCACCATCACTGAAATAGATAAGGATACTAACTTTGGGTCAGTATCCAGCAAAAGGACTGAAATTAAAACTTGGGACATTAAAAAAGTATCACCCCAGAGGCTGTGGTTACAGCTCAGTGGTAGAACACTTGCCTAGCATATGTGCAACATTGGGTTCAATCCTCAGCACTACATAAAATTAAGTAAATACAGATATAACAAAAAGTGTGCTGAACAAATCTTAAAAATGTATCACCCAAAAGAGGAACTAAATTAGTCCCCCACCCAGAGGCAAGTACAGATCTCTAGAGAAAGCCATCTTCAATTTAAACACTATCACAGATAAAGATGAATAGAATGTGGGCTCACAATAGAAGGTCACCAAATTCATAGGGACAAAACCATTATGAGTGATTGTTAACAGATAAAAACAAAGTAGAAATTTAGACTCCAATTCCTTCAGTTATTAGAATGATCAGATACAGATTATGAAAAAATGTACAAATGCTTTATGAAATGTAAAATGAACTCTAAAAATCATTAAATAAAAATACATGTTAAATATATGTATATATAAAATCAAATGAAATTAATAACATTGAAAAAGTTATTATTTGCAAAGATTAATGTATGTGCTAAATGAATTAGATGGACTTAAATAAAATATTAGCAAACTAGAAAGGCATGTCCAGGGCTTGGGGATATAGCTCAATGAGACAGCATGTGCTCAGCATGCATGAGGCTCTGGTTCAATTCTCAACACAATAAGAAAGAGAGAAAAAAAAGCATACATTGTCTAGTCATTTGGTAACATTCTCAAAACAAAGAGAAACAGTTTTCATGATACTGGAGATTGAAACCAGGAGCACTCTACACTGAGCTACAGTCCTTATTTTTTTTTTTTTTTTTTTTTTTATTTTGAGATAGGATCACATTATATTGCTGAAGCTGGCCTTGAACTTTTGATCTTCCTGCCTCAGCTTCCAAAGTCACTGGGCTTACACCTGGCAAGAAACTCTGAAGAGAAATTAGAATGGAAAAGTAGATCACATGCAATGATAAACTGACAGCCTACATATTAAAGTAACAATGGAAGGCAGATGAAAAGTTTATGTATTTGAAATTGTATTTCTTTGGTGATTGAATCCAGGCCTCACACATACCAGGTGAATGCTGTACCACTTAACCACAATCCCAATTCATATATTTGAAGTTCTATGAGAAAAGAGAAAATAACTTTCAACCTAGAAATAAGTAGTCAAAAAATGATTGTTGAGGACAAATGTGAAATAAAGAACTCTTAATAATTTACCCTAATAGACCATTTCTAAAGGAACTTACAAAGGATATACCCATGTCAAAATAAAGTAATTCCAGAAGAAATGTTAGTGACACAATAGGTAAAGAGAATTAGGAATCTGGTAATATTTAGATGGATATAAATAAGTAATTTGTAAAGTTAAGAATAATGTCGACTTTTATGGGGTTTCCAAATGACAGAAAAACAATAATTTAGAAAGAATGCTATTGGAGTAAAAGTGTTTTAAAGTTCATTTATTGTTTGAGAAGCTGGTTAAGATTTTTAAAAAAAAACATTTTAAGTAAGCGTATGTAGTAAAATTTCAAGGGTCTTATATTTGGATATAGTTTGAGAATATCCCTCAGAAGTTCATGTGCTGGAAAATTGGTCCCTATGATACTGGTCTTGAAAATCAGGATTGGTTCCTTATTCCCCAGGTGTTGAAGATTAAACACCTGAGAAACACAAAGGCAAGAGTAGAAAAGAAGTTTTATTTAAAGGATAGAACAGAAAAATTTCACCAGTGGGCACAATATCTGGTATTCATGGGAGTAGTGGTATCTTGCCCCTTTATAGATTTTATGTTTTCTTTCGTATTATGCTCTGTCCTCCTCTTATCTTGTCTATGTTACCAAAAGGTGGGAAAGGAGCTGCCCACAGGATACTTAGTAACAATTCCGTGCATTTGGGAGTAGCAATTCCTTGTGTTTATTCTGCAGGGTTAATTCCCTTTCTGTTTTTTCACCATGTTGTGATATAGCAATGGTCCCTCCCCAAGTTGCTGTTGCCTTACTGTTTGAACCTTCCAGCCAATAGGATCATGATCCATATAAACCTCTTTACTTATAGATTACCCAGTCTCAGGTAATTTTTAAAGAAACACAGAATAAACTAATATAAATGACATATAACAAAAATTAAGTGCACACATTTTAAAACAAGGAAAGAAAAATTATCAGACTACAGAAGATTGGAAAGCTGGGCAGTAGTGAACACTTTCTGGTCAAGGTAGGTTTTTGATCATATAATTTCCTTGTTTATAAACAGTAAATTTCCATTGGCTCTGTTATGACTCTGTAATGGACAAAAAATGATGCTTAGACAAGTCTAATTCTAGAAAGTGCTGAATGCTTTGGAACATATGGATAACCCAATACTGGTTCTCTATAAAGAGCTAAGTGAATAAGACCAGAATACCTTGGACCACTCTCATGCAGAGTTAAGCTGTAAGTGAAAAAAAAGATTATGTAGTACTACTGATAACTTTTACACAAATGAAAAAAAAAAATGCCCCCAAACAGGGAGGGAGTTTCTTGCATTCTCAGTGTCCTCTGAGATTTACTCACCTCTGCTTCCTCTGCTGTCACATTTAGGTCAATGATTCTCAAACAAGATTGGTCTTGAATCATCTGGAGAGTATGATTCCATTTAAATTGGAATTTGGTGGTGGAGCAAGTTTGCTCTCTACAGGCTATTCTGGACCTCTTGTTTTTTTCAAATAAATTTCATGACTGCCTTTTCTATTTCTGTGAAGAACATCATTGGGATTTTAACAAGAATTGTATTGAATCTGAGTAGCGATTTTGGTAGTATGGCCATTTTGACAGTATTAATTCTATCCAAGAACATGGGAGATCTTTCGATATTCTAAGGTCTTCAATTTCTTTCTTTAGAGTTCTGTAGTTTTAATTATAGAGGTCTTTCATCACTTTTTTTAGATTGATTCACAGTATTTTACTTTTTTGAGGTTATTGTGAATTGGATAGTTTTCCTAATTTCTCTTTCACTTGATTCATCATTGGTATATGTGAACACAATTGATTTACGGGTGTTAATTTTATATCCTGCTGCTTTGCTGAATACATTTATGAGTTCTACATGTTTTCTGGTGGAGTTTATTTGGTCTTTTAAATATAGAACCCTGTCATCATCAAATAAGAATAGTTTGAGATCTTCTTTTCCTATTTTATGTTTCTAATTTCTTTATTTTGCCTAATTGCTCTGGCACAGGTTCCAAGGATTATGTTTAATAGAATCAGTGAAATAGAGCATCCCTGTTTTTTTTCAGTTTTTAGAGAGAATGCTTTCAATTTTTCTCCATTTAGAATGATGTTCACCTTGTGTTTTACAATGTTGAGATATGTTCTTACTATCTCTTGTTTTTGTAGTGTCTTGAACATGAATGGATGCTGGATTTTGTTGAATGCTTTTTCTGCATCTATTGAGATAATCATGTGATTCTTATCTTTAAGTCTATTGATGTGGTGAATTATGTTTAATAATTATGTATGTTGAATCAACCTTACATCCCTTGAATGAAACCCACTTGATCATGGTACACTATCTTTTTAATATGCTTTTCAGTGAGATTTGCCAGTATTTAATTAAGAATCTTTGCTGCTACATTCATCAGGAATATTAGTCTGAAGTTTTCTTTCCTTAATGCATCTAGTTTTGGCTTCATAGGGTGTGTTTGACAGGGTTGCATCTTTTTCTATTTCATGAAATAATTTGAGGAAGATTGGTGTTATTTCTTCTTTGAAGGTCTCGTAGAACCCAGCTGAGAATTTGTCTGCTGTTGGGCTTCTCTTTGTTGGCAGGCTTTTGAAGGGGTCTTAATTTCATTGCTTGAAATCAATCTGCTTAAATTTTCTATGTCCTCCTGATTCAACTTGGATTGGCTATATTTCTCTAGAAATTTGTAGATGTCTTCTTGATTTTGTATTTTATTGATGTATAAGTGTTCAAAATAGTTTCTGATTATTGTCTATATTTAAGAAGTGTCATAATATTTCTTCATAATTTTCTCAGCATGAATTTTAGTAATTTGAGTTTTCTCTCTCTCTTCATTATCTTGGCTGAGTTTGTCAATTTTATTTATTTTTGAAGGACAAACTTTTTGTTTCACTTATTTTTTTAATTTCATTGATTTCACCTCTGATTTTAATTATTCCCAGTCATCTACTACTTTTGTTATTGACTTTTTCTTCTTTTTTCCAAGGCTTTGAGAAGTAATTCTAGGTTATTAATTTAGAGACTTTCTATTCTTTAATGAATGAGCTCAATGCAATGAACTTTCCTCTTAGAACTGCCTTTATAGTATCCCAGAGATTTTGATAAATTTTGTCACTATTCTCATTTACCATTAAGTATTTTTTTTAATTTCATTCCTGATTTCTTCTGCTATACAGTGGTCACTCAATAGTGTATTATGTTGTCTCCAGGTATTAAAGTATATTCTATTTTTTTTTACTTATTTTATCATATCCAACCTTCAGAGTCTCAGATCTTCTTTGAGTTTCTGGTATTAAATTCTAGTAAGGACCTCCCCCCTTTATTTGTTCACCCACATACTGAGAAGCTGTCTGGTTTATTGGTTTTATGCTATGAAGCAGCCAGAAAAGTGGTCTTCTCTATTCTGCCATCTTGAAAATAATGTATGTGATTGTTGAGTACATTTTTTCTATGGTATAAATTAATTCTGATTATTTTTTATTTTTTTGTTTGGATGACTTATTTCTATAATTGGGATTTTTTTGGGGGGGTTACTCAGGATTGAACTGTGGGGCACTAGGCCACTGAGTCACATCCCCAGCCCTATTTTGTATTTTATTTAGAGTCAGGGTCTCACTGAGTTGCTTAGCACCTCACTGTTACTGAGGCTGGCTTTAAACTCAAGATCCTCCTGCCTCCTGAGCCACTGGTAGCATGCACCACCATGCCCAGCTAATTGGGATGTTGAAGTCACCCACTACTATTGTATTGGAGCTTATCTGTTCCTTTATATCACCTTGTGTTTGTTTCAGAAAATTTGGTGCACCAACATTCAGTACATATCTATTTACAATTTTTATATTTTCTTGATGGTTTGTTTCCTTACCAATATGTAACCACAACCTTCTTTGTCTGTTCTAATTTTGTTTGGAAGTTTGCTTTGTCATAAATAAGAGTGGCTACTTCTTACTTTCAGAATCCATTTTCATGAAACATTATTTTCTAACCTTTCACTTTCAGTCTCTGGATTTTTTTTTTTTTTTTTTTTTTTTTTGCCAAAAAGATATGTTTCTTTCAGGCAAGAAAAAGTTGAGTCTTCTTTTTTATCCGAATCCATGAGTATGTATTTTAATCAAAATTTTAAGACCATTTATATTCTGGGTTATTATTGAAATGTATGTACTAATGCCTGCCATACTGTTGTATTTCTAATATATTATTCCTTCTGATTCCACATTTGCATATGTCCTCTTCTATTGATATTTGTTCTTTCCCTTGCTCTCATGGTTGTCTTCACTTTCCTCTTCTCTGTACAGTATTCCTTTAAGTATCTTCTTCAATCCTGACTTAATGTTTATGAATTCCTTTATTTTATCTTGAAAGGCCTTTATTTTTTCATTTATTATGGACGATAATTTTGTTGGATATAACAATATATGTTGACATTTATTCTCTTTTAATGCTAGAAAGTATCATACCTTTCTGCTAAGAAATCTGATCTTATTCTGATACAGTTAACTTTTATAAGTGACTTGTAGTGTCTCTCTTGCAGTTTTTGATT
Organism: Marmota flaviventris; assembly: GCF_047511675.1. NCBI lineage: Eukaryota > Metazoa > Chordata > Mammalia > Rodentia > Sciuridae > Marmota > Marmota flaviventris. The sequence goes on along the minus strand of NC_092518.1, from coordinate 66,033,576 downwards.
TTTTAATAATCTTTTTTTTTATTTTGAACTTTTGGCATTTTATGTATAATATATCCTGGAGAGGTTCTTTTCTGGTTATGTCTATTTGGGGCTGTAAATTCCTCTAATACTTGAGTATTGATCTCATGCACAAGATTTTTTTTTTTTTGGCTATTATTTTATCAAATAGGTTTTCTGTCATTGTCATTTATCCCTACTCCTTTTAAAGACACATAAATCTTAGATTAGTCTTCTTAATTTTGTTTTAGGGATCTTATATATGCTGTTCCTATTTTTCTTATTTTTTTCCTTTATTACTCTCTGAATTTTCTAGTTTTTCAATCTTGTTTTCAAGTCCCCAAAATTCTGTCTTCCACTTGATCTAGTCCATTGGTTTGTATTTCCACATTTTTTTTAATTTGACTTAATAAACTTTTCATTTCAATGTGGTTATTTTTCTATATGACTCTTTTTAAATATCTCTATCTCTTTATTGAATATTTTATTCACATTCTATACTGTCCTCCTTAATTTATTCAGTTATTTTTCTATGTTTTCTTGTTATTTATGGATGTATAATATAGTCATTCTTTACCTCACATTTAATATGTTTCAATATTTTTGAAGTCAGTAGCTGGTGAACTCTGAATCTTAGCAAGTACTTGTTTTTCATATCTCTTACACTTCTATGCTGAGATTTGTACATCTGTTGATTTGGATTTTTCTCACACTTTTATGTGAATGCCTTTTTAGGGTACAACATTTTCTGTACAATGTATCAAATTCGTATATATTGTTTAATATAATTCCACATGGATTTTATAGTATAGTTTCCCTGCTGCTTCTATCATGCTGATTACTTAACGTTGGCACAGTATGTACTCTGCTGGAGCCTAAGGATTCAACTAAGGTCTTGCATGAGTAGAGTCCTTCTAGTGGATCAGAAAATTGTGAATAACAGAGTATATAGGGTACATTCTTTGTGATTACTCTTCTAGTCTGTCAACAATTTATCTTCTGAATTTGTATGGGAGAGCCCTAGGTTGACAATCTTTATAGGTATGGTATCCTCAGTCTATATTATTTCTCTCTGCTGTTACTGTAGGAGCAGATGTCCAGGAGTTGGTCTTCATGTTCCCCATTCATGTCTACCTGGGTCCTGGTAATTATTTTGGTGTTTTAATCTTCACTATTCTTGGTGTTAAAGGATTTGCCAATGTTTTTGCAAGGTTATATTGTGTGTGTAGCAAGGTATGTTATCTCTTACTGGGGCTGGGAGTGTAGTCTGTGGCAGAGAATTTACCCCCATAACTCAAAATGTCATGTTATAATTCTAGTACCTTGAATAAAGGGGGAAGTAAAAACAACAACACCAACAAACAGCAGTAAACCAGGTACAACATTAAAGTAAAAACCTAGTGTCAAGAATAACATCAACAGGGGGCTGGGGTCATGACTTATCAGTAGAGTGCTCGCCTGGCACATGTGAGGAGGCCCTGGGTTTGATCCTCAGCACCAAATAAAAATAAATATAGAGGTATTGTGTCCAAAGACAACTAAAAAAGAATATTTTTTTAAAAAAGAATAACATCTACAATGCTAAAACCTCAACAGGAATGATGAGGTCAGAAATTGACAATAGTTGGCTGACAGGAGATAATGGGAAAATACTGGGAAATGACACTGGCCAAATTATACTGCAATATTGTGTGCAGATATGAATATGTAACAAATCCTCCATTATGTGAAAATATAGTGTACCTACAAAAGTATAAAAGAGGAAACTGACAACAGAAACAACAAAAAACAGCAGTGAACAACATATAGCAGTAAAATAAATACCAGGTCCCAAAAATGATATCCACAACACTAACAAAAGCAACAGGAATGGTGGGAGCAAAAATTATAAAAGCTAAAAGATGATAAAAATACAAATTATTTGAGAGAAGTAAATTGGAAAAGTAAGACAAAAAAGTTATAATATTCAAAAAATGTAAAGAGAGAAATCTGAATAAAGATAGATACTTAAGGACATAAAAAAGAAAATATTTGTATTCTTTATAATTGCCATTCTGACTAGAATGAGATGAAATTTAAATGTAGTTTTGATTTGCATTTCCTTGATTTCTAGAAATGTTGAAAGTTTTTTTTTTCTTGTATTTACTGGCCATTTGTATTTCTTCTTTATGAAGTGTCTGTTTAGGTTTTTTTGTCCATTTATTAATGTGTTATTTGGGGTTTTTTTATTAAGTTTTTTGAGTTTATATATTCTGGATATTAATGTCCTACTTGAAGTGCAGGTGGCAAAGATCTTCCCTCATTCTTTAATCTATCTTCATGCTATTAATTAATTGTTTCTTTTGCTGTGTAGAAGATTTTTCATTTGATGCCGCCCTACTTATTGATTCTTCGTTTTATTTCCGTTGGCAAGGATATGGGAAAAAGGTTCCATGCATTGTTGGTGGATCTGCAAATTAGTACAGTCACTCTGGAAAACAGTATGGAAATTTCTCAAAAAAAGAAAAAAAAAACTAGGACTGGACCCACTATATGATCCAACTATGTCACTCCTCAGTATATATTCAAAAGATCTAAAATCAGAATTTAATAGGGATACAGCCATATCAATTGCAGTGCAATTCACAAAAACAAAGTTATAGAACTAATCTAGGTCCCTGTCAACAGATGAATGGATGAAAATATATGGCATATATACACAATGGAGTCTTCCTTAGCCATAAAGAAGGATGAAATTATGGTATTTCCATTATATATATATATATATATATATATATATATATATATATATATATATCCATTTGTAAATGGATAAAACTGAATAACTTCATGCTAAGTGAAATGAGCCAGACCCAGAAAAGAAAATCATGGGTTGAATTTTTTTTCTGATGGGTGAAAGCTAGACCAAAAGTAGGGGAAAAAAGACAGAAAAGAAAAAACAAGATGGGAATTCCATGAAAATAAAATAGAGAAGAGTGAAGTAGCAGACGAGGATTGGAGTAGGTAGGGGAGAACAATGAGAAAATGGAGGAAGAGTTGAATAAAGCTAACCAAACTTTCCTTTCCTTCATACATATATGAATATAGCACAGTGAATTTCATACACACACACACACACACACACACATGCACAATTAGATCACTAGAATAGAGGAAATGAAATAGTTGGAAGGAAGAGGGAAGAGAATCGCAAAGTAGTGGAAACTGAGTTGGAGAAAATTATATTTCATACTTGTATAATTATACTGACAATAATTATAATATTATTAATAACTATAATACATTAATAAAAAATAAAAGAATGCTAAAGTGGCCTCTTAGTAAGATAGTATGATTTCATTATCAGTAATATCTATTTTGTGTTTATTTTGGAAAATGATAAAATATAATATTGATACCTATTGAAAAAAAGAAAAAAAAATGAAATGAAATAAAATAAAAATGGAGCAAAACAAAAAGAGAACAATATAAACTGATGATTACAATGAGAAGAAATGTGAAAGTAACCCAAAACAAAACAAAACAAAAACAAACATAATACAAACAACAACAAAACAATGTAAGGAACAGTAATGACTAAAAAGAAATAGAAACAGGAAAAAAGCATACACTCACAAACCAAAAAGCAAATACAAAAACAAAAAAACTTAATGAAAAATGAATTATCTTTAATAAGGGGTTGAAACTGTGTAACAGTGGATATTTATTTTCTGTGTAAATCTGTACTTCCCTTTGTTTTCTTGAACTATGTATTGCTTAAAGAGAACAAGGAATGGGAGTTATTAACAACTTCTTTTGTGTTGCTTAAGAGACTTCCAACTAAAATGGCCTTAGATGAAAGCTGGTTGAAATAGTTGTAATGTCCCTATTTTCATCTTTGATTTATTTAATTGCTTTTTCTCTCATTTTATTAGTCTAGCTAATTATTTGTCTATTTTGTTTACTTTTTTGAAGAACCAGCTCTTTATGTCATTGATCTTTCGTATCATCTTTTACTTTATCTTTAATTTGTTTCTACTCTTATCTTTATTTAAATCATCCTACTAATTTTAGGTTTGATTTATTCTTGTTTTTCTAGTTCTTTTAGATGCAGTGATAGTTTGTTTAAGATTTTCCTGATTTTTTGATGTAGATGTTTTTTGTTATAAACTTTCCTCTTAGTACTGCCTGTTCTATATCCCATAGGTTTTGTCATATTTTCTCTCCATTTCATTTGTTTCAAGAACATTTTCAATTTTATTCTTGATTTCTTTCTTGAGCCACTGGTTGTTTAGCAGTAAGATGTTTAGTTTTCAGATATTTCTTTAGTTTCCAAATGATTTCTTGTTCTTGATATTTTGTTATATTGCACTGTGCTCACTCTGACTGCAATTAAAATATGCTGAGACTTGTTTTGTGATCTATCATATTATCTATCCTGAAAAATGTTCTCTGAGCTGAAGAGAAAAAATGTTTATTCTGAAGTTGTTGGATAGAATGTTCTAGAGTTGTCTGTGGGATATTTTTGGTCTAAGGTTTGATTTAATTCTGCTGTTTCTTTGTTTAATTTCTGTTTGGATATTCTATTCTTTGTTGAATGTGGGATGTTAAAGTCCCCAAATATTGTAGTGTTGAAATTTATCTCTCTGTTTAGGTCTATTGATATTTAACTTATATAATTCACCATATCAATATTGAATTCATGTGTATTTAGAACTGTCATTTCACCTTAATGAATTGATTCCCTTTTATCATTAATTAATGACCTTTTTATATCTTTGATCATCAAATAGTAACCTTCCTTTTTTTTTTTTTTTGGTACTGGGGATTGAAATCAGGGGCACTAGGCCACTGAATCACATCCCCAGCTCTATTTTGTATTTTATTTAGAGACATGGTCTCACTGAGTTGCTTAGCTTCTCACTTTTTCTGAGGCTGGCTTTGAACTCTCAATCCTCCTGCCTCAGCTTCCTGAGCTGCTGTGATTACAGGTGTGTGCTACCATGCCTGGCTACTAATTGTTTTTTTTTCTGTTTTATGTATTCTGTTGTTGATGACTTCTATTGTGTTGTTATTTTTGCTGAGTGTTTTTTTCAGCTCCAGTATTTCTGTTTGATGTTTTAAAATTGTTTACCATGTTAAATTCTTCTATTAGATCTTTGAAGTATTTCTTCAATCTCTCATTAAGTTTCCTTAAAATAGTAGTGTTAAAGTTTCTGTATGATAGTTCTTCCATACTGATTACTACTTGGTTAATTTCTGGCTATTAGGTGACTATTCGGTGAGGTCATGATTTCTTGATAGTTTATGATACTTGTTGGCATATGACAGCATTTGGGCACTGAAGGATTAGGTATATTTTGCAGTCTTTCTAATCTGACTTTGACCCTGTCTTTCCAGAAATTTAAGAATGCTGCTTAAATTACTCTGAGCCTATAATCACTTCCACAATTTCAACAGAGGATGGCAACCAAATACAGAGGTTGCCACAAGACTGCTACTTGTGTGTTGTCACTGTTTCCGCACTAGAGGGAGATCCAAACCCAGCTTTATCCCAAATCCACAACTGCTGTGTTGTCCAGAATGAGCCAGAGAATTATATAGAAAGAGTAGTATATCACCATAAACCTCCCCCTAGAGCTCAGGTAGGCCCAGATGTGACCAGTCTGTGGTCAGGCACTATAGCTCTGTAATGTTTTGAACAACCAAAAAAAAAAAAAAAAAAAGAATTATGTTCAGTTTTGTATAGAGTTACCATGGATTGACCTGCCCAGGCTCTTATGTCATGCCTGTGTTGACCAACATTTTCAAACTGTATAATACCTTGAGCCCCTACTCCACCAAGACCAGCACAGCACTGGTGTAGGACCAGTGCCCATATTGGTATTGAATGCCTACTGCTGAGATGGACTTATGCTCTAGGACTGCTGCAACCATCCACAGGTGTCGCAGCCTAGGAATTGCAATAGTCTGGAGCCTTGTGTCTTACCCTGGCACCAGCCCTCTTCCAGAAGTGCCACCTGAAAGGAGATATAGAGGTGGGGGCCATTAATATTTATCCACTGTTGGATTTCACCATCCCAACACTAAATTCTAGGGCAAAGTCTCTGGTTTACTTCACTGACCTATCCCCAACCAATGGGGTCTTCCTCCCTGTTATACTTCCCAAGGTTGTAGTAATTCTGGTGAAGGCAGTACTAAGCTGACATTAAGCTGGGCCATATCTTAATATCATAGCTACAAGGACCTGCTCTCCCTCACGGGTACACTGAATCTCACATAGAAGCTGGCAGAGATGCCAGCCAAACCATGTGTGCATTCCACTGGGGCACTGGCCTCTGCTTGGTTCTGGGTCAGTTATAAAGAACTGTTGGTGAGCACTAGCCTAGAGATAGCTGTTTTGCCCAAGGTTGGTTGCTGGGTGGTGTAGACTGTCCCTTGGCTACCAAAGTTTGTCCCTAAATTGGGTTGCACCTGAGTCACCTACCCACAGAGTCTTGTAATCTAAAGTTTTGTGTCTGTGTGTGTGTGTCTCCCAGGTTTACTCCAAGGCTTACTATGATGCACTCAAAATTTAAGTCTGTCCCATGGGTAGACAAGTCTATCTGATGCCAGGGCAGTTCTAAATGCTGGATTTGAGCTCTGTCCTGCTTATGTGGCTTTCAATGTCTATTTGATATTGTGTCTCACTGTAATGGGTCTGAACTGAGCTACAAGATAGAGGGATTTAGTGCCCTGGTCCTCAGTGGGTAGAATATTGCTCTCTGCTCTTCTTCCTGGGGTTGGTGTAAGGGACAGTGGAGGCAGTATTCTGCTCCCTGGCTAAGGTCATTTCAGTGGTTCCATCTGAGGTTTGGAGCCTGGTGATAGTAGTCAAGGGCCTTTTGCCAGTTTCACCTTGACAGGCCTGGTACTTACTTTCATGTCAAGCACTGGAATTAATTGTCTTTCTTTCCCCCAAATAGGATATATCTCTTTTCATGCTGGGCTACTTGGAATTGGGGAAGGGATGACTGAGGCAGTTCTTTCCTTCTGTCATCAATGCATCTTTTCATTTTGTTATACTCAAAATTGGTTCCATGTTCTCTCATATGGTTTTCTCTGCTCTTATGAAGGTAGTTTTGTAAATCCATAGCTATCTAACTTGGTGTGCTTATGGTCTGATAATTGCAGAATATCTTATTCTACAGCCATATTTCTTTACCCACTGCCAACAGCCTCTTTTTATACAGTGTTAATCATGTTAGTGATACTTGGCATCCTTTGTGTAAATAATTTTTATACACTCTAATACAACTATGATTTGACTGGAAGAATCAACTAGTGATCTTTTACCTTTTCATGGAGTCAGAATTCTACAATGTAAAATAGTAAGATGCAATGTTGTTTTAAAGTTATATTACACATCCAGATGGTTTTAAACCTACCGATTTTAGACCATACGATGATATCTTGGACTTCATCATTATCTATATAGTTAAGTATACCAAGGACAGAAGAAAAGTTAGTTTTTCATAAGAAAATAAAAACAATAGATGTTTTTATGGCTATGATGAGGCAAAATGTGTCTGTTTTAACCCTCTCACTGATGACAATTATTAACACTGGATAAAAAATAAATTGAAAAAAAAAAATCCTTGCTTGTTTGAAGTCCTCAGAATATAAATAAAACATCCAGAAATTGAGAGGCCAAATATTAAAGGCTCTAAAAATTAATGGAATGGTATACTGTCAGAGAAACATGGTCAATGGAACCTTAAGTAAATTTAACTACAACTTTATTTGCTATGTAAATAACTGCTTCTTTTTTATTATTATTAGTTGTTCAAAACATTACAAAGCTCTTGACATATCATATTTCATACATTTGATTCAAGTGGATTATGAACTCCCACTTTTACCCTGTATACAGATTGCAGAATCATATGAGTTACACAATAACTGCTTCTTTAAGAATTTTTTTGTTTCAAAAGTATAAAGAAGATAGACTGGAGATGTAGCTCAGTGACAGAGAACTTGACCTGAGGCTGTGGGTTTAATACCCAACCCTACAAAAACTTCTAAATTTTTAAAAACTAAAATATAAAGTAGATAAGTCAGAATCAATTCCCTTTCATACACTCTCAATGTTCCTTCTTAGCTCAGCCACCTCTTTTAGGACATGCTCATCTTCCCCTGATCTGAACTCTTACTGCGCAAAGAATCCAAGGACTATAATTAGTACACAGAGTTCTGTGCATGATTATAAACAGGCACATCCTGTGCATTATTTGATCCATATGTATTCCTCTGATTTTTAAATACAGTTTTATGATCCTAAAATCTAAACAGAAATACCATTTTTTTTTACCTTTTTAATGCCTCCTACCGCAACAGTCACAAAACTAAGCACATAGATAATAATTGATACTTTCAACAGCTAGTAAAGTATCTGAGATATAACCAGTTTTAAAGATGTTATATGCTCTATGAAGGTATAAGGCACTGAGTGTGCTGAGACAGTATTGTGTTGTGGTTAAAGGAACATGCTTTGGAGCCAGAGTGCCAAGATTTAAATCCTAGATTGTTACCTTTCTAAAAATATTTCTGTTTTAGATGTAGATGGACACAATACCTTTATTTTATTTATTTAAATAAAAATGCAAATTTCCAATCCTTGTCCTCATTCTTCTTTCTATAAAACTTCTAAGTCATTGTTAGTCCTTCAAAGACAGGCTAAGTACATGAATCCCCTTCCTTTCCTGATGTAGCTATACTGTTTAAAGTTCATTTTGTTCTTTTCATCATTACCTTTTCTGTTTGGATTTGGTGGCAATAGGCTGGACCTGATTTGTGGGATCCCCAGAGTCAGGTCTCTAACCTACAACTCTGGTAACAAATACAGTGAAAAACTGCTACAAATTTATAGCTAGAAAACCTTTCACTTGATATCCTTAGAAGTTGGAGAAGAACATTCCTTTGTAGAAAATGGAGAAAAGGTGGTGGTGGTGTGTGTGGGGGGGCTTGTAGCCTGAAACCACTGGGAATAAACCTACAATCTCACAAAGTTGGGTTTACTGACCCATTTTAAAAAGCATCTTTTTAGTTGTAGATGGATGCTGTTATGGATTAGATGTGGTGTCCCCCAAAAGCTCATGTGTGAGACAATGCAACAAGGTTTAAAGGAGAAATGACTGGGTTATAGCCTTAACCTGACGGGATTAATTGAGTGTTAACTGGAGGCAGGTGAAGTGTGGCTGGAGGAAGTGATTCACTGGGGGCATGACTATAGGGTACATATTTGTATCTGGTGAGTGGAGTCTCTCTCTCTGCTTTCCTCTGCCACATTCTTCCACCATGTTGTTCCTTCCTCACCTGGAGCCCTGAGGAATAACGCTGGCTGTCTATGGATTCAGACCTCTGTAATGGTGAGACCCAAATAAACTTTAAAATTGTTCTGGTCAGGTTCTTTAATCACAGCAGTGCTAGAACAGGCACATGCCTTTATTTTATTTATTTATTTTTATGTGGTGCTAAGGATCAAACATAGGGCCTCACATGTCTAGGCAAGTGCTGGACCACTGAGCCAAACCCCAGCCCTACTGATCTACTTTTTAAATATTTATTTTTTAGTTATAGGTGGGCACAATATCTTTATTTTTTATTTTATGTGGTGCTGAGGATTGAACCCAGTGTCTCAAGCATGCTAGGCAAGAGCTCTACCTCTGAGCCACAACCCCAGCCCCCTACTGATCTATTTTAATGAGGGAGATTTGCATACCCAAAGAATCATGGATGTGTTTCACCAAAGGGGAAAAAAATAGAATTACTATACAATTTGAAGAAGGATGGAATTTAGGTGACAGTCAAATAAAGCAATGTTTTTTATAGGCAAAATAAGGCTGTGTGTAAAGTGATCAACATCTAAGTGGACTTCAAAGTGAACTCAGTGTTCTGTTTCCTGTGGAAAAAATAAAGGTGATAAATATGTGGAATGTTATATCTAGAAACTACTTGTCTGAATCTCTGTAGCTTGATTGGAAATCAAGGCTGTTTCTGTGGGTCCAAATGATTTAGATACTCCAGGCCACATATGGAATATTTCATTCTTTCTCACCAAGTGTCAAACGGTAATTTTTTTTTTTTTTTTTTTTTACTGGGGCTCTAACTCAGGGGCACTTTACCACTGTCAGCCTCCTTAGTTACAGGCATGGCCACCATGTCTGGCTGAACCAGTAATATTTCTGATACTCTGGATTTTTAGGGAAAAATGTAGTCACTCAAGGAAAGGCATTATTATGATACTTTATGTTGCAATGTGTGTTTGGTAAAAATATTGTTTCCTATGAAGGTTTTTGTTTTGTTTTGCAATATTAGGAATTGAACCAAGAGATCACACATGCTAGACAAGCACTTGACCACTGATGTCACTCCCCAGTCCTTTTTATTTTTAACTTATTTATGTTTTTTTTTTTTTTTTTTTTGGGGGGGGGTTGATTCATAGTCTCACTAAATTGTCCAGATTGCTTCAAACTTGAGGCTCCTCTCTTAGCCTCTTGAGTAACTGTGATTACAGGCATATATGCAACCTTGCTTAGACTCCTGTTAATTTTCAACTCGCTTTATCTTTGTCTGTTATCTTGGTCAGATTACTTACAACTGCAGACTCTGTTTACTTAATTAAAAAAAAAAAAAAAAACAACTTCACTTTCAACTAAATTTTCCAATTCTGCTTCAGGCTCTCTCCCTTCCCCTCCTGGAATGATAACATTTTTTTCTTTTGGTACCTGGGATTGAACCCAGGGGCACTCAACCACTGAGATACATCCCCAGACTTTATTTATTTATTGTTTTAAATTTAGACACAGGGTCTTGCTGAGTTGCTTAGGACCTCACTAAATTGGTGAGGCTAGCTTTGAACTCGAAATCCTTCTGCCTCAGCCTCCCGAACTGCTTGGATTACAGGCGTGTGCCACTATACCTGGCCTAAAATACTAAATTTTTGTTATTTCTCATTTGGGTTGGTATTGGGAGTATGGGATACTCAAACAGATTTATGCCTGCCTCTGAAGAGGAGATCAGTACAATGAGGGAGACTGAGTGAGAGACAGACTTGTTTAGGATGATGTTCGGCTCCAAGTTCTAAATAGTGATAGGTAGTGGCAAGCAAGTGGTGGGGGTACACTTACCTATTTGCCTTGAGGCGTGTAAGAAAGTTGCTCACTAGAAAACTGCTTTTAGAGGCCAGGATTGCGTACATTCTGACAGTAGCTCAAGCTTGTAACAGGAAGCAAATATTTGTAACAATGATTATGAGAGGACTTGCTCAGGAAAAATACCAAGAGAACTTTTTTTTTTCACCTTTCTGCCACTGCCTGTTCCTCATATTTTTCCGTACTGAATACATGCCGTTGGTTGAGATAAAGTGATTAAGGGAAAACAATAATTTCAGAACTGCAAAAGTAATGAAAATATTTTTATTGTGCTTGATTATAAGTAATAGAATGCAGAAATATTAAATTTAGGAACCCATTGTACTTTCTACTTTCAGGTAGCTTTTAAAGGTTTTCAAAATATATTTCCTTGTAGAAATAATGTTCCAAACAATTGTGAGGTATTTCTGTTAGCTCATGACCCCAATTTTCACATTGACCGAAATAATGTGTATTATCAGTGAAAAATAACATAAATCAAAACTCTTAGAATGCACAGATGAAATGTAACAGAATAGCTACCTATGACACCACCACACAGAAAAGACAAATACTTCATTTTGAAATCTGGTGCATGAGGAAAAACAGATTTAATTGAATGAAAATGAATGAGGCTTATAATACTGTCATTGAGGTTCCTTATGGGTCACTCTGGTCATATTCAAATGGCTTACAATAGATCATGATTTCTAATTTTATTTCAAAACAGTTTTTTCTTATGCATTACTCATAATATTCTTATAAAATCTGAATCATGTTTTTAAATAACCTACACGTGGAACAATATAAAGGAGAAACAGGGAAATGTTTTCTTAAAACAATATCTGGGCAAGATGCAACAAATAAAAGAAAGGGGAGAGAAAATAATTTATTAAGCTTCTACTCTGTGGCAAGCACTATTTTGCCAAAAGAGATTCATATCGACAAAAGGGCAAAAAATTACTATAGGTGGAACTAATCAACTTGTGATGTGAAACATACAGGGAAAAGAATAAATGACATATATGTATGACTATATGTGTGTATGGGGAGAAGAATATGCCTAGAAATAGAGTGCTTTTCACTTGCCACAGGTGCATTACTTTATCAAAGTAGTACTACTGCTTTTCATAAAGAGATTCTGAGGGCGTAGCAGAGGAAAAAGCAACATATAAAGAAAATTAATGAACAGAATGTTCATAATAAAAAGAGCCTAGATAGTCTGGAATACATCTTATAAGAAATTAATCTCTTTAATAAAGTGTTTTGAAAGGAGTGGTTGTGATTGAAAAGGGACTAGTTACTTGCTTTTGTCCTTTCTAGGTCCCATCTTTTCTACACTAATATAATCAAGCAGGAGCCTCCTGTCCCGGGTATCCCTATATAATTCCTGAAGGACTTCTTTAAAAAGTATTCAGAGAATGCCTTAAAACTCTTGAGTGAGTATTAGACATAATTTAGTTTAACTAAAGTGGTATAATTATCATGAATGTAAAGATGTTGAGTGAAGTTCTGAAGTCTTCTTCCAGTTATTCCCACTAGGGATCTGGTGAGAACCTAATCCTGTATAATTAAAAGAACAATGCCTGTCTGGTTCAGTTTGGGTTTTTTCCCCTGATCCTTCTAAACCTCTTTCACATGTCCCTGGATTTTATATTGCTCAAACATTCATGCTAAGATGGGTCAAATAATTTGCAGATTACTCTCTGATTTTTTTTAGGTGATTTGTCACTGTTTCCTTTAAACATGGTTTTTAATTAGTAGCTTTCCACAAGATATTTGTTTCCTTCACTCTCTTCTACAAAATCCTGTTGCTTCCTTTCCTTGTTAACCAGGAAAATAGTCCTTGCCTTTGCTGTCTATATAGCTCTCTATCTAAACCGAATATCCCTTCCTGCCTAAGTTTCTCTCAGAGTATCCTTGTATTTAAAGAGAAATGAGAGTGGTCTGGAGTCAAGTAATATAGTTATACAGTTCATTCATTATTCTCCTTTTGGTGGTTATCACTTCATGAAAGGGATTGAAGGGCCAGAAAAGTGGGTGATTCCTTTCCTGCCCATTATAAAGGGTCATGGTCAATACCCCTATAACAAAAGATACACAGGAGAAAAGTATAACAAATGTATTTGATTATAGTGTTATGTGATACAGGAGCCTTCAGATTAAATAACTAAAGACTCAAAGTGAACTGTTCACTTTTATGCATAGGTTTGAGGAAGTATGGACAGCTATGTAGAAATATGATGGGATTAAAAGTGTAGAGCCTTATAGTAAATGACTAAGGGGTAAAGCTCAGCAAGGCCTATCCATTTATATTCTTCATGACCTCTCTGCTCAGCATTCCTTCTTCTCAGGTACAGATCAAGACCTACTCTTATATGGGGGTCTAATATCTACTATTAGACGAAATAATTCAGATAATTTCCTTATGGCCAGCATCAAGACAGAAAGGTGAGGAAAGATTAGAATAATGTTTGTAGGTTTTATGGATTGCTTTGGAGCAAAGGAGCTCTAGTTTCTATGACCTGCATTGGGGAAGACAAATTCTATATTTTGTGGCTTGCTTTAGCCGTAGAAAGTGGAACAGAAGACAGGAAGATAGAGGTTAGAGAGAAACTTTGTATCTGAGTCAGCTTCTGAGGACTTTACTTTAGGGTATTGTTTTTTGAGCCCCAACAAACTGGAAATGGATTACTTCATCCCTCTTCACTAAGCAATACCATGACCCTTTCTGCAAATTACCATAAAATATCCTTTTGCTATATTAGTGAATTCAATACAGCATTACTTATGCTGACATATATCTTTATGGTATATGAATACAGTATTTCAGAGTGTAATTATGTCCAGAGCTTAATATATACCTCTTTAACAATTCAGGTCCTTTCAACAAATATACTTTCTAAAAAAATTACAAAGAGTGTGTCTGTGTGTGTGTATGGAGCGGGGGAGGGAGAGGGAGAAGGTGAGAGAGAGAGATTCACTTTCTCTGCCTAAGATGTTTGTTTCGAGGTTTGGCTCAGAGTACGTGGGTAACCAAAAATGATGCTGATTAGAATAGGGAAAATCTTTTTGTGATTTGAAACTGGGTCTCACCATGTTACTATTCTAGCCTCAAACCCCTGAGCTCAAGTGGTCTTCCTGCTTCAACCTCTTGTGTGGCTGGGAGTACATATGAGTATAATCACACCAGCCTCTCAGGATATGGAATCTTTAATCAGAATTGTGTGAGAAGTTTTTGACCTGAGATTCCTGGTTAAGATCCCCTTCTAAAGTCTGTTTGAAGCTACTTTTTTTTCAGGAAATCTCACCCTGGTGGAAGTTAATGTCATATTTGGGAAGAAGACAAATCAGAGACATAGCAGTACATGCATTTTTCTGATCACTATGCAAGGTAGAAACTTAATGAACTTAGAGTTTAATATGCCTTGAAGACTACATATGGCTTTTGTTTATAAAAGCATTTGTTCTGAATGCACTCTGCTCCTTCTCTCTAATGATTTTTGTTTTTTACCAAAACCCACAAAATCTTTCAAGACATGAAACCATATGAGCAAATGTTTTCTATTCATTCAGGATCTGTTTTCATGATGTTGCAAATCTGAGATTAAAATAAAAGTGTTCTGTTTAAAAAAAGGAATTTCAAGCCTGAGTAATGAGTGCATCTGGTTAATTTATTGTAAATCCACATCCTCCTTTCATGGTCTTGGAATTCTTCCAGCCAGGAGAAAATGTTTAAGTTTTTTATATTCTGTTCAACAAACTTAATTACACTACAGATACCTGGATAATATAAAGGATCAAATTAGCACAATATTTGGCAGGAAGATAGTTTGAACATGAGCAGAGAGCTGAGAGATGTGATTGACAATTTACCACCAAGTGAAAATGGCTTCATTTTGGGGGGGCAATTCATGTTCTTCATGGTTATATGAGGTATTGACTATTTGAGGAAACAAGGTTAAATAGGTTTAATTCAAGGAAATATAATAATAAAGTTTATGTACTTACTTGAAGGATATTGAGTTACTAGTGGATTCCTTAGAAAATGAGGAGGCAAGAGTGAATAAATAATTGTTAAGTTTCATTTTTAATTAAATTTATGTCCATTCTAGATTATTGGGTAATTCTAAAATTTCTGGAAAGGAAATATTAATACCACATTTTGAAAAATTCAAATAGCTTTATCTCTTTGTCTTACATGATGTGTGTGTAAATAGTTTGTCTTTGAATCTCTGTTCTTATTTGTTTTTTGAAACAGAGTTTCACTGAGTTGGCTTTTAATCTTTCTACCTAATTCCCCTGAGTAGTTGGAATTACAGGCACACACTACTGAGACTGGCATGAATCTCTTTTTTAATGCACTGTAAGACTTTTAATTTTTTTAAAATATCTTCATTTTATTTATTCATTCTTAAGTGGTGCTGAGGATTGAACCCATTGCCCCACATGTGCAAGGCAAGTACTCTACCACTGAGGCACAACCCCAGCCCTGCACTGTACGATTGAGCTCCACTTCCCCCCACAAGAAAAAGACAAGGGTGGTTTGTCATATGACAATGTTGAACTTTATCTGAGCCATGTGCTGTCAGAAATCAGAGAGATTTGAAGAATGTCCCCACCCCTTTTGCGTTCTGAATAGCTAAACATAAAAGATCACCCTGACATGCCATAATCAGACAACTGCCTTTATCTTCGGATAAGACTCACTGTCTACCCTTCCTCATAGCAGATAAATGGATGAACAAAGAATTTTTTTGAATGAATATGTGTGTGTGCGTGTGTGTGTGTGTGTGTGTTTGTAATTCAGACTTAAAAAAGAATAAAATCTGTATATGCTGCAAGGATAATTCTTAATTAAATATATATAACACACCCAAGGAAAATATTGTATGATTCCAGTTATATGAGATACTTAAATTAAGGAATTTTTTAGAAACAGAAAGTAGAATAGAGGTTGCCATGGTTTGGGAAGAATGAAATGAGGTGTTACTGTTTAATGGGTACAGTTATCTTTGGGATAAGAAAATTCTGGAAATGGATAATAGTGATAATTGTATAATATTGTGACTATATTAATGTTGATGAATTAATTATATGATTAAAATTATAAATTTAATATGGTGTGTATATTTTATTATAATGAAAAGAAATAACTTCCATTGCATGCTACAACATGGAGGATCCTTAAAAATATCATGTTACATAGCACGAGCCATACACAAAGGATAAACACTATATGATTCCATTTCTATGAGATAACTAGAATAGGCAATTCATAGAGAAAAAAAAAGTAGAGAATAGGTTTCTAGGAGTTGAGGGCAGGAAGGAATGAAGAGTTATTGTTTAATGGAAACAGAGTTCCTGTTTGGGATGATGAAAATTGTGGAAATGAATAGGATGATAGTTATACAATGCTGTGAATATATTTAATACTTCTCAATTGTATGTATAAATGATTCAAATGAAAAAAATTTAGGTTACGTATATCTTTCCCCAACAAAAAATATTTTAAAAATCCAGTATGAGACTCTGTGAAAAATTCCAGCAAAGCAAATTTTGAAAGTCCTAGAGGGGATTGATGGGGAGGGAGAAGGGAAGAACAGAGATATGAATCTGACCTAAATTTCTTATGTACATGTATGAATATATCACAGTGAATCTCACCATCATGTATATACATAAGACACTAAAAATAATAAATACAGTGAGCAGAAAAATTAATAGAGTATAAGGAAGGGAACAGGAAGAGAGAGGAGGGTAGAAAAAGAGGAAAATCTGGGGACTGAATTAGAGCAAATTATATTCCATGCTTTTTAACAATGTCAAAATGAATCCTAATGATATATACAACCAAAATGAAATTATAAATAAAATAAAATAGGCAAGGGTTAAAAAAGTTATATGTATAGGAAATTACTATTATTCTTGCACCTATATTAAAAATCACGTCCAATTTAATGATATCAGCTTTATTTTGTGGCCAAGAATATTCTTTCTCTGAATTTACCTTTTTTTCACAGTTGTTTCACAGTTGTGGGGGTAACTATAGAGAGAAAGTGTGTTTCAGTAGAAAACTATGCATCATTTATAGCACATCCTTTGTGATTATACAATTCTAGGCCTGTTCCTTGTCCTTGAGCTATTGCATTGCACTTTAAAAATAATTTAGGAAACCAATGGATATGAAAGCTTTGTCTTATCTGGTAGAGATTAAATTGACTCCTCTAACTCCTTCTCTTCCTATAGTGTAGTTTTTGGTACCTAACTACAAATAGGACTGGATTTTAGGTCTTATTCAATATGCCTGAACTTCAGGACCTTAAAGACAATTGACCTATTGCTATGGTACTTAGTTTCACTAGTTACACTTATGAGGTAAAAATTTTATTTTAAAATGTAAATATTTACAATAAGCTATATATTATACCTCCTAAAACTCTTTGAACATTTAATGTGTATATATAGAGAGAGAATGCTAAAATACTGAGATAGTTAATCAAAATTATTTTAGAAAATTTCAAAGAAAAGTTGAGAGACTACCGTTAAATCCTGCTCCCCAACACCTCTACATAGGAAGTTTAAGATCACTTGTGAGCTGTTCAGTGACAGATGATTTTCATTTGTCCTGAATAAAAGGATAATTCATAGTGTTAAGCTTTATCTGAGCCCTGTGATCCAGCAATTGATTCAGAATTTCTTCCAAGCATTTTTTATTCCTTCCACTTGTATATTTTGAGAATTAATCACTTTCGTGTTTCAGATAAGACTCCCTCTCTATCCTTCCTCAAATCCTCTGTCTACCTGTCTCTATATTATTCCAGGCCTCCTCCTTTTTCTTTAAAACGTTCCTTATTAAAGAACTGATATCTATTGTGATAGCCTGAATAAAACCATCTCTTTAAATTAACCAGTACACTTTTAACTTTAACACACAAGATCAGAAATGACATATGGAAAATATGTAGCCTGTAAAGATTGTTTTGGGGTCTCACGGACCTCTCCTTTCTGAGTTCTATTTAGTTGGAGTCAGCAATACTTATAGAAATTTATTAGTGTATGTCCTAGTGAATGTGTGAATTTTCCTCCTCTCCTAAATATCCTTCTTTATATATTTGAGCATGCATGTTTTACCTACATGCTTTTGTAGTCTTTACCACAAATTGACTAACAAGAAATTCCTTCTTCCCTGAGTTGTACTTTCATTTTGATAATTTTGGTAAGGATAAACCTGAGATGCAAGAATGAAACAAAAGTCCTTTTAGTGCTAGTAATGGTGATGCAAGATGTTTGGAAGCTCAGGTACTGTCCAATAAAGCCTTAGATTCTTTCAGAGAAGAGGACTTTTGTCTAATTATTCTTGGAAAAACAACATCTAGATATAGAAATAATGATGGAGGAAGGAAGAGAGCTCAAGTAGAGAGTAGATTTCTTATTCTTGAGTGGTGGCCCCAGGACACATATCTTCATTATGTGCTCTCTAGGACAAAACAATTAAATCCTTTTGAAGGATCTTCAAACACTTTTCTTTGAAATTTTCTAAAATAATTTTGATTAACTGTCTCAAGTATTTTAGCATTATCTCTCTCTCTCTCTCTCTCTCTCTCTCTCTCTCTCTATATATATATATATATATATATATATATATATAGTAAATGTTCAAAGAGTTTTAGAAGGTATAATATATAGCTTATTATAAATATTTACATTTTAAAATAAAATTTTTACCTCATAAGTGTAACCAGTGAAACTAAGTACCATAGCAATTGTATACTCACAACGTTCATTTAGAAAATGAGTTCTTAACCTTAAGAGTCAGAAAATGTCTGTTGTTCCTGTTTCTCCTTGAACTTGTACTTTTGTTCTATGTCACAAGATTTAGTATTAATATAACATCTTTTTAGTCTCAAATGTCTCTTATTCATAATTTAAACATGAAAATAATTTTTATTTTTTAAGATATTTTCAGTCTAATGTGACACACTTCTTTTTTTTTTCCCTCACAACATCATACATGTATACTATATAATGATGAGGGACTCCTTCCATCTTCTGTGCAATTCCCCTTCTCCCTCCCGTTCCCTCCCACCTCTCTTCCCTATTTAGTGGTAATCTTCTCATGCTCTTCCTCTCTATCCCATTTTGAGTCACCCCCCTTATATCAGAGAAGACATTCGGCATTTGTTCTTTAGGGATTGGCTAACTTCACTTAGCATAATCTGCTCTAATGCCATCCATTTGCCTGCAAATGCCATGATCTTAATATTTTTTAGTGCTGAGTATTATTCCATTGTGTATAAATGCCACAATTTTTTTATCCATTCATCCATTGAAGGGGAAAAATGAAGCGTGTCACATTAGATTGGGTAGAGAGAAGTGATGGGAGGGGAGGGGAGGGGAAGGGGGGAAAGGAAGGACAGCAGAATAAAATAGACATTATTATTGCTGTATGTATATACATGACTGTATGACCAATGTGATTCTGCAACCTATACACTCAGAAAAATGAGAAATTATACCCCATCTGATTCAAATGTATGATATGTCAAGATCATTGTACTTCATGTGTAACTAATTAAAACAAATAAAAAATTAAAATTTTTTTAAAAAGAAATTATACTCCATGCATGTATAATATGTCAAAATAAATTCTACTGTCATATATAACTAAAAAGAACAAATAAAATTGTTTTTAAAAAGAAGTTAATTCAACTTGAAGAGAATCAGAAAAAAAAAGATATTTTCAGTGACATAAATTTCTAAATTTAATAATACTCCTGGATCAAAATTTCATTATGATAGTTATTTGTATGTAATCAATTTAATAATTATGACTGTTATAAAATTTATTAGATAATTATTAAACATAAGAGTGTATTTCAGTTAACTGTCCTCCAGGTGTTGATGTATCAGTGGATGACTATTTTAATTGTAAGAGTAAGAAAGAATTATTTATCTAGACTACTACTGGATTTTTTTTATTGATTGAAAAACTGAGAAACTATATATATATATATATATATATATATATATATATATATATATATAGTAGTTAAATGACATGCTACAATTTAACCATATATTAGTATGAGTAGTACTCTTAGCACATCAAAGAATGAAGTTAATCAGAATTATGGAAATTTCAGGACCAAAAGGACCTGGGATATTTTTCCCAACACTCATGTGAATAAGAAAAGTGAGTCCCAGAGAAGGGACACAACTTACCAATGTCATGCTGAACCATGTTGGAGTGTGAGGGAAAAAAAATCTATAATGCTGATTGTTTTTATTTAAAATTATTGTTCATCATGGAAATCTTGTATTAATTGTTATTTTATAAGTATTTTATTAAGATATTATTTGATTATCAAGTTTTTGTAGTCCCTTTATATTTTGCATCACAAAGTTGAGTACATTAACCCACCTACTCTAGTCTTGGTCCTTTGACTTACTCAAGATATATGTAATTTAATGTACCCACAAAAATATTATCTAGCTATGTGGTGGCAAATGTGGGAATGGAACCTAAGACTCCTGACTCCTAGATTGAGCTCAAAATTTTAATGTTCCCTTAACAGTACATATAAATGTCTGCTCACCCCAAATAGCAAACAGTGTATGTTTCTATCTTACTGCCTCATTTTTTCTTACATTGTACCAAGCTTTTTGACTGATATTTGACCGAGTAATGTGTTGCTTACTCAATGTATAACCACAAGAATTGGATCCTAATTAGAATAAGTTGTACTCTGTGTGTGTATAATATGTCAAAATACACTTTACTGTCATGTATATCTAAAAAGTCTAAAAAGAACAAATAAAAACAATTTAAAAACCAAAGTCGCACAAATATTGATATAGCTGGGAATTAAATGTGTATTAGCTATATGCAAGCATGCAAGTTCTCTCTGCCAATACCACTCCTCATTCCCTACCAAGCCCTCTTTTATTCATTTAATAAGAAAAAATCTAATAAAACTCAGTGGTTTCTCCCCCCCCCATTGACTCAGAAATAATTTATTTAAATATTTTATCATTGTTGATCTATAGAAAGTTGAACGTGAACTATCTACTCCATACTATCTTCCTTAAGCCTGTAATCATAGTAACATATTTCTGGAAGTTTTGTGTACCATTTTTCTCTTTTTCTGGTAGTTGGGTGGTACTTAATCTGACAAATGTACACCAAAAAATATTTAAATTAAAATAATCTTTGTACTTAATTAATCTAAGTAACTAATAATACAAAACAGAAATTCTTCTTTCCCTGTGCCTTTTTTTTCCATTTAGCTTCCTTCAATATGGTTGCTTACAGCTAATAAGTCTTTTCATGTAACTAGAATATGAAAATAAGGAGAACATACTAAATCTACTACTGAAACTTCCTCAAATTGATTTGTTGATCAAGTTCATTCATTGAATCTGCAAAAGTACACATACATGTCTGCAAAGTATACTTTTCCTAAAGGGAGCTCTTCAGAAAATAAGACACATAAAAATAAATTTATTTTTAAATTATTTTGAAAATTTATATATGACAGCAGAATGCATTACAATTTTTATTACACATATAGAACACAATTTTTTATATCTCTGGTTATATACAAAGTATATTCATGCCAATTCGTGTCTTCATACATGTACTTTGGATAATAATGTCCATCACATTTCACCATCATTTCTAACCCCATGCTCCCTCCCTTTACTTCCCACTCTTCTGCCCTATCTAGAGTTCATCTATTCCTCCCGTGCTCCCCCTCCTACCCCACTATGAATCAGCCTCCTTATATCAGAGAAAATATTTGGCATTTGTTTTTTTGGATTGGCTAACTTCACTTAGCATTGTCTTCTTTAACTCCATCCATTTACCTGCAAATGCCATAATTTTATTCTCTTCATAAAAATAAATTTAAAAGCTAGACTTCTTAAACAACTTAAAACAATATTACTAGATATCACAATATGTTTTCATGTAGAAAGATATAATTTGTTTGAATGAATAAAATTGAGCCTAGAGTTTATAATTTATGCCAGTTGATGAATCATTAATTTATTACAAGTGAAGCCCTAAGGCCCATGGGAAGAATCTAGGTGATAATGGTCCAGAGAGAGTTCATGGAAGATGGGAGAGTTGTTTCAATCTTTCCTCAGTTTGGCAGGTTAATAGATCTTATGTTTGCACAATGTTTAACAATTTACAACCATTAATAATTCATTAGAATCTGCTAAAAGCCTTGTGAAGTAAATAGGTAAAGTACTATTTCAATTTGCACTGACTTTGATCTTCCCTTTTTATTATTTCGTCTTCAATGCCATTTGTGGCTTTGTCCATGAGTATCTGCTTGCCTGTGTTCCTGGGGAGACAGGATTTTTTCACTAAGTAGACTTAGGAAAGCAAAACCAGCAGAAAGCAACTTGGAGAAGACATATGATATTTCTAAGAAAGCCAGATGAAAGTGCAATCTCTGTAGGTAAGTGTCACTTATATGATATGAATTATAGGGTATCACAAACATGTCTACGAGTCTACCTCTGCCTTTGAAATGACATTATTGTATCCACTTTGGGGGATAGGAACTATCAGTATGAACTTCTTAATTATTATTTAGACAGGGGATTTATTAGTCCCTGTTGTCTAAGGACGTTGATATTAATTATTGAAACCATAACTTCCTTTTACTCAGTTTGATGCTAAAGAATGGTGCATGGCAGAATTTTACACAGGAAGCAGTGCTGGGAAATGAAAAGTCTGGATGTGCACATTTGCATGATAAGAGGGTGCTGAGATCTTGTTGGTGGAGGGAGAGTGGATTAGAAAGAACAGTGAAAAGGAAAGAAAATGAATGGGAAAAGCAGTATAAATTTGGATTTGAGCTAGTCGCTATACATTACCTACTCTTGATTCATCCTTTAGTTCCCAGTGGATTGAACCTACTGGTATTATTTCCACTATAAAAACTACCCCCCATTCACTGGGCAGAGAACTGAATCAGGGGAAAGAATTTCTTTCCTTTTGCTCACTATTTGTATGTCAGCAAGACCCAGGTACTTCTGTGGCTAGAGCCTGGAGGAAGGAGTCCTTATGTATAAAATTTGATGGGCATCAGGTAGGGGAAAATAAAAGCACTAAATTTTGGCTCAGTTGAATATGATTTGGCAAAGCAGACACAAGAATGGAATTTAGAGTGGGAGAACTTACTTTGTAGATTAAAGTTGATAAAGATATGTAAAAAAATTTTTTTATTTGTTGATTGACATTTATTTATTTATTTATTTATTGTGCTAAGAATAAACCAAGTACCTCACACATGCTAGGCAAGAGCTCTACCACTGAGCCACAACCCCAGCCCAAAGATTGATATAGAGATATTTAAAATAATAAATTCCTTTCCTGTTTTTCTGCTACTATTTTCTCATCCTAGCCATAGCTGTGATGCTTACTTGGGGATATTTCTGCCATGGCTCAATGTTACACAAAATAATCTGTACTAAATAAGATTAAGTGCATCATAGGAATAAAGGTTTGGTGGTGGATGGAGAACTACCTATGGTGGGGAATTGAGCGGACTATTCTACAGCAGATTACGTAAGAGCTCAAATGGAAAAGAACATAAAATCCTTCATGAAAACTTAGTTATCAGATGACAGTGGGGCTTCTGGGAAAGAGATGGTTGACATTATGGGTTGATGAAACAGACAGGAAAAAACCAATTTTTGCTTGAGTATGGTTCATTTCTAAATTTGAAAGCAGTATCAGAGATTCTTGGCTTTTGCTTTACTACCACTTATTGAAATTTTAGTGTTTCCAAGATTAATTAGACTGGTTTTGAATTATATAAGGAATTTACCTAAAAGAAACTGTATATAATCTTTTAAGTGTCAGCTATGCAGCTATGTCAGATGAAGCACCATTAATTTTACAAGAACCTCTCATGGACTAAATAATTTTATTGTGGATGTACTTAATTAAATTTTAGTTATGGAGTATTATCAATTTCTATAGTTATGATTATTGATAGTTATTTGTAATGAATTATTATACATTTATATATTTTAGGTTGATTTCAGAGAAGTGAAGGGTAATAAAGTTGAAATTGAAGTTTCAACATTCTTCTCTGCCCCTCTCTTTGTATGCCTCTTGCTGTTGGTCATTGGGCAGTTATGTACTTGAGGAGGCAAAACTTGAATTCATATCATAGAGGTACATATGGGGTGGTACATCTCAACTCAAACTTTCCACTAGTGGTTAAAGTCACATGATTTGGAATCAACTGCTTGGATTTGAATTCTGTTACTGACTATGTGACTTTGGATATATGACTTAAAGCCCAATTTTTGTCAGTTCTAAAATAGGAAATAATGATAAAGTATAAACTTTCTGGTGTTATTGTGATACTTACAGAAGGTAATATATATGAAACTCTAAATAGTGTCTGAACAGTCTTAATTCTGATACTAGGCTGTCATTTTTTAAATTCTTTTACATCTTGTCAAAAGCAAATCAATGAAGACTCTTCTTCTTGAAAAGGATGAAACCACAGATAAAATGTGCACTTAACAAAAATTTGGAGCTTTCCATAGACCTTAGAAATGCTTTGAAGCCATTCTCCAACTTTTTTTGGTAGTACTGGGAATTGAACCCCAGAGATACTGTACCTCTAAGATATATCCCTAACCATTTTAGTTTTATTTTGAGTTGAGTTCTCACTAAATTGCCCATGCTGGCCTTGAGCTTGCAATCCTCCTGTCTCAGCCTCTGATGCCATTGGGATTATAGGAATGAGCCACTGCACCCCACCTGGAGCTCCAGTTTGTTATCTTATTGTCATGCTGCCCAATGCTAATAATCAATAATAGCATTGCCAAATAAATGTAAACATGAGCCACAAATGACCCACATATGCAATTTTCAATTTTCCATATTTTTAAAAATGTAAAAATAAACAAATATGATCTATTAAATATATTCAAATTATATTTAAAAATATACCCCCAATATAATCATTCAACATGTAATTAATATCAAAATTATTAATTAATTATTTTATATTTCTTTTCAATTCTAAGGCTTCAAAATTTGGCATGCATTTTACACATTTCAAGTTTTCATAGCCACATATATCTAATGATTGATGTATTAAGTAGAGCAGCTCTAGATCATTTTATAATGCCTGCAGATTTATGTTTTTAAAAAATGAAAATGTCTATATATTGTTTTTGTATTCCCTGAATCAACTAAATTAGTATATAGAATTTTTCTATCCATATTTCTTTGTTTCCTTGCTGTGGTTGTTTGAGGTCAAATTGGAGTAAGGATATTAGGAAGAAGTTTATCTGTCATTTTTGGAATTTAAAAAAGGTGAAATCATAATTGCCTTTTTTTTCATTTGAAGTGGTTGTTGTTATTGTTTTTGTTGTTATTATTATTATTATTATAGCTTTATAGTTATATATAGTAATTTGGTTCATCCTGATCATAATTGTCTTTTCTAAGTGAATTTGAGTCCTTATTATTATTATTTTTTTAAATATTTATTTATTTATTTTTGTTTTCGGCGGACACAACATCTTTTGTTTGTATGTGGTGCTGAGGATTGAACCCGGGCCACAGGCATGCCAGGCGAGCGTGCTACCGCTTGAGCTACATCCCCAGCCCCGAGTCCTTATTATTAAACTTACAGTTCCAAATATTTAAGTGGGTAGAGGAGGTTGGTGTATTTTACTTCTTTTCCTTTTACTACACAACCATGAATACATTCTATGTAATTGTGTGTATGAGGGAGTAGGGAGGGAGAAGGGATGGCACAATTAGCTAATGGGATGACTACAATGGAAGTCAAGTCCTGGACTCTACCTCCTACTTTGTCACTTCAGTTTCTTCTTCTAGAGAATGAAGGGGTTGAATGAAATAACTTTTGTGGTTCTTCCCAGCCTAATCAACACTTTTTTGCAGTGTTTGTCCCATCAGGAATATCCTGAAGTTATATTTAAAATTTTCTTTCCTACCAAGGGGCTGGTCAAACCTTTTATGTTTGTAGCTCTCAATTAGGGTTAAGGGGTACTTTAAACAAACACCTAAAATTTTTGCCACATTTTGAGTTTTGTGAATGTGAATGCTTTCTTGGAGAGATAATCCATAGCATTCATCACATTATTTAAGCAATTATGACCCTGAAAATCTAACAGACTGAAAAATGTAGGTCCAAGGAACTTGTAAACTCTTACTTAAATTTTTCCATTTAGGACTCAGTAAGTGAATTGTCTAAGCAGATATGTAGAAACTCTGTTGATGGATCTCAGGATTATCTTCCATCACTTTCAACACTGGTAACAAAAATTTGTTAGATCAAGATTTGGGCATTCTTTTTCTTCTATAAGGCACAGGGTCTCTGGTCTAATTCCTAGGTCCTTGATTCACTGAGTTGAGTTTTGTGCAGGGTGAGAGATAGACGTTTAGTTTCATTTTGCTGCATATGAATTTCCAGTTTTCCCAGCACCATTTGTTGAAGAGGCTATCTTTTCTCCAAGATATGTTTTTGGCACCTTTGTCTAGTATGAGATAACTGTATTTATGTGGGTTTGTCTCTGTGTCTTCTATTCTGTACCAAGATGTGGGTTTATAAATTAATTCCTATGCCCCTGCTAAAAACTAAATCTAGGCATTGACTGGGAAAACATATTTCATTTATATTTAATATTCAAGACAATCACTACAGGCAGTTTCCCCACTAGAGGAAAGAGATTGGACTCAACCACAAGATTGAGTGTAGATTTAAAGCCAAGTAATAGATTGGAGGGGATGACTGAGGGAAAACTGTTAAGGGAAAACATCAAATGTAGAGTGATTATTATTTTCTCTTCCTTCCTTCCGTCCATTCCCTTTTTTTCCAGTACTAGGGATTGAACCCACTGTGTTGCATGTGCTACACCAAGTGCTCTACCACTGAACACTGAATGGGTGTTTCTTGCCAGGATTTTTTTTTTTTTTTTTTGATACTGGGGATTGAACTCAGGGGCACTCAGCCACTGAGCCACATCCCTAGCCCTATCTTGAATTTTATTTAGAGACAGGGTCTTACTGAGTTGCTAAGCACCTCACTGTTGCTGAGGCTGGCTTTGAACTTGTGATTCTCCTACCTCAGCCTCTCAAACCCCTGGGATTATAGGCATGCACCACTGTACTCATCTTTGACCGGATTCTTGATGAAGGCAGGCCAAGGATGTATACATCTAATGTGAAGGATGAGAAATTTGATCAGTTATTGAGGAGGGAGGATTATCTTTAAACTAACTGAGGATTATTGCTAAAAGTGGGCTAAGCAGGCATAGGAAAGATGGGGACAAAGTAAAGATCTGATCAGGAATAGAGCTCAGAAGAACCTGACTAAAGCTTGGCCAAAGACAGAATCATTGTTAAAATGTTATAGACAATTCATGATAAATAAAAATGTCCCTTTCCATGTCTGCTAACCTATTTTCCTTACCTTCTTTTTATATCTAATGTCTGTTATTTATAAGAAAATTAAGTAAACTATTAATGAGCAATAGTGTTTTGATTTCTGGAAGGTAAGTTGTTGAGACTGGGAGAAGACTGGGTTTAGTATTGATTGTAGATTATACCTCTTACTACTGTGAATCTCCCTCTTCTTCACATAAATTTAAAGGAACAATGATATTTGACTTCCTCTACCAAAAGTGTCAACTTCAGAGAGCTGTAAACTCAGCTGATAGCAACAATTACTGAATTATCTCATCTGTCATATACAGGAAATTCATTGAGGACCTGAGGTTTAATTAGCTGTTATCATCATTTTGTCAGCATTAAGATAGCAGAGTTCATCTCCCCAAAAAAACAATTAACTGGCAAAGAATGTATTATAACACAGCTCATGATCAAGTTACTGTGACCCTCAAGCAGTAATGGCAATCTTAACCTACAGCTTGTGCCACCCTTGTGCAGACATTTGAGAATTCAGTCTGAAGAATCAGAGATCAGGGGTGCCATAAAGTGCAATATGAAGTAGAGGTTGATGTTGAAATTCAAATTACACCTTCCACACCATGGCCCAATTGGGGATGTTTTCTAACTATTTTATTATCCAGGAAAATTAGAAATTGAGACTGAGCTTAATTGGCAAAGGTATTTGCCATTTGAACAGGACGGTGCTATGAGTAATTAAATAGGATGTGACTGGAAAACAAAGAGGGTATGATTTGCTTCTGCCTCTATTAATGTTGTAGATGTCTACAAAAGTCAATTTAGGAACCCAAGAACATTGAATAGTTCCATTGTTCATAGAAATATCTCAATAATCTGATGTGATTTTTTTCACAACGAATCCTGTTACATGGTTGTGGAAATAGGTAAGAGAATTGCCAGAACAAATAAAGTTAGTTGATTACTATAACAAGTCTCTCTGTCATTTTACAACTTTTGATTATACACTGTGTCAGCCATCTGAGTTCAAGAACAACAGTGTATCTAAGAAAAGCAGAAATTAGACAGTAACTCTCAAAGGCAATTTAACAAATTCAATCCTTTTTGAAAGGATAAGTTTCTCTTGAAATAACTGAGTTATAAAGAAGAATATGCCCCTTCCTCAACATTAAATTTCATAGAGTTCTGAATCAATAATATAATTTTCAGTATAGAAGGTTTCTGAATGGAAACTCTGGCTAGTCATCCAACTCCTATAGTCAATTCTCCATTCTGAGTTTAAATTTGTTCACCTGTAAATTATAGTTATTTCTCTCTCATAGGATGGTTATGGGAAATAAAACCAATTACAGATATAAAGCACTAGGAATGTAAAAATGCTCAATATATATTATTGTCCTTTCTAGTTCCTTTTTCTTGTTGACCAATTTTGAAGAAAACCACCAAAGATTTTCATAAATTTTTGAAGTCACTGAACATTGTTGTACAGATAATCTCTATGTTTTCAATCAGTATTCATTTTATATCATGGTGCACATTATATTTTTCATAGCACTTTTACTTTAATCATTAGGTCCATGATTGACAAATGTATCTCCATGAGAAACAGGATTATGATAAAGCAAATGAGGCACTTTGGGTGCAAATGTTAAGGAAACTCTCATCTTCAGGGTTGTGTAAAACACTTCACTTGCCTCACCTTAATACTGGTCTTGATCATCACTGGACTTTAAGTTTTTCTAATAACTCATATATTTTCCATTTCAAGAACTTTACCATAATATCTAGTCCCTGGTAAATGCTTGATAAATTGTATTAAATAAATGAATGAATGATTGAATAAATGAACAGATTCTTATCTTGTGGAATGGGAAAGGTACGAATTTATGGTAGATTGGAATGAATGTTCCCAATTCTTTAACTGCCTTCCATGACCTCATGGTGGGTAGAATAAACATCCCTACTGATTGGTTTTTTAGGGATAGCCATGTTATGTTATTTGCCACTGGGATGCCAGTAGACATGGTACATGCAAAATTTTGTGTTTCATAGTTGGACTTATCCTCTGCTACTACATTAAGAATAGACAAAAGCTATAGGTCTAAGGAGGATGAGATGCACATGAAGTAGATTTGGATCCAATCTAAAAATTAAGGCCAAGTACAACTGAGGCCCAATCCAGAGCAGCATATGGAAAATAAATGATTGTTGTTTTAATTCACTGAGTTTTGGGGTGCTTTGCTTTGCAACATATTTGTAAAAATAGCTGATTGATATAAAGGGTTAAATGGTTTCCCTAAGATGACATGACTTATCCATGATAGATTTAGGAGTAGAATCCAGGGCCCCTGATACCTAACATTGTGCTTTTTCTACCATAACATGATAAAGAAATGAGTGATTGTTTTTTACTTTTCTGGATACCCTGGGTTGGTAATAACCTGAGTTTCCACCATTTTCCTGCCGGATACATTCTCTTTGGTCCTCCGATTAAACACCTTGTTTCATTTGTCTCTTCGGAAGGTATAAGAGGCAATGCTTTATTCTGTTAAATTTTTCTAGTCTCGTCCCTCCCCTCTATAGTTCTTAGGTCACGTCAATTGTAATTTATTGCAATTTGTATTTCTAAAGTCACAGTCTTATTTGAACTTTAAAATGCCATTATTTTATTTTATTCAAGCCTCACAATATCTACAGATGACATTTTTATGTAGGTTACTCTAGATTCATTTCAATCTTAAAGCAGTGTTGAGGGACATAGTAGGAGCTTAAATCAAGGCAATATGGGTGCTTGACTTCATTTAGGCCATACTGAGAGCTCTATCTAAATAAGAGAAAGAAGGATATACTCAAAAAAAAAAAAAAAAAAAAACAAAAAAAAACCTGGAGAAGCAAATTGAGATGGGAAAAGTAGTGCCCTAGAAGGGTATGGTGAGTCCAAAGTGTCCATGAGAATTGGAGGGTAGCATTTTAGGCATCTCAGGAATAATCAAGCGGCTGCTTCTCATGTAATTCCTTGAAATTACCCAACATTTACATCCTTTGTCAAATTCTATCTACCCTCTATTGGGACACAGGTTTGGGGGTGGAGGGTACTTTTACACTTTCTATCTTCATCCTATTTTAAGAGGGGAGCATCCATTAGTAACAGATGCAGTGGACTAAGAATAGGATTAAGAGAGATGATATTTAGTGGCTTTTCAGAAGCTAGAGTATTTAATTTTTATTTAAGCATGAGACTTCTGACTTTATTTAATTTTATAGTAAGAATTCCACATACTCAGAAAATCATTTTTTAGAATATTAAAACAAAATTGTTACAGTATACATGCAAATCCTTAAAAACAGTACACTGAGCCTTTTAGTGAATAAAAATAGTTTTCTGTCTTAGCCCCTTCAAAGGATAACCACATATAACTGTTTCATTGAATGGCAGTGTATAAACACTCAAGTTTCCACTAAAAAAAAAAACCCTGCAGAAACATATTCACTATAATCAGAGAGCTTGGTGAGTTGGAGTTTGGAAAAAGAGCAAACTAATAAACCCTCAGGCACCTTTATTATTTATATATTTTCACCACTTCCAAGTATATTTCTTATGATTTTTCAATTTATGCAAAGGTGAGTTGATTTTCAAATGTCCACCATGTGGTTTAGGAATATATATATATATATATATATATATATATATATATATATATATATATGTATATATATAAAATATTTTAGTGTGTTTTAAATACAGGTTGTCACTCCCACAGTATCTTTTATATGTAGAGCTTGAAAAGAAGGTGGTAGAAAACTTATCATAGAGAGTAAGCTTCTAGTGGTAGTGTCCTTGTATACTTTCTATTTCCTATTCTTGCCTTGTTGTTTTAGCTAGGAATTAGAGTACTTTGTTGAATAGAAGTGGTGAGTGCAATAAAAAGTTATTGGTATATGTTTTAGTCAACTTTCTTGTCACTGTGACAAAACACCTGAGAAAATCAACTTAAAGGAGAAAAGATTTATTTGAGCTCCTGGCTTCAGAGGTTTCAGTCCTTAATTACTTAACTTTGCTTATTTTATTTCTAATCTTAGAGAAAAAGCTGTCAGCTTTCCACTTAGCCCTATCACTTTGGCCCTTTGGTGAGGCAGAACACCTTGGCAGGAAGTGCATAGTAGAGCACAGGTACTCAGCTCATGATGGCCATGGAAGAGAGAGGCAGACAGATAGAAAGAGAAATGAAAGGACTGGAGACAAGATATACCCTTCAAGAACATGCCACAAGTGACCCACCTCCTTCAATTAGGACATATCCCTTAAAGTTTCCACCAGTTCCCAACAGTGCCACCAATTGGGGACAAAGACTTCAACACATGACCCTTTAAATTAAGGAAGAAACAGACATATAGACATATGATAGGGAACCAAGAAAAATATTCACAGATTTATAGTTGATTCATTTCTACCAAAGTGTCACAAACACATCATGATAAAATGACAGTCTCTTCAAATAAACGATGTTGGGACAAGTGGATATCAACATGTGAAAGAGTATAGCCATATCCTTATTTTATACCATACACAAAAATTAACTCAAAAGGAATTAAATAATTAATTGAAAAAATCTGAAACTGAAAAAATACTGGAAGAAAACAGGGGAAATAAGAGGAAGTGAGGGGAAAGGGAAAAAAAAAACAAGAGAGAAATGAATTACAGTAGATGGGGTAGGGAGAGAAGAAGGGAAGGGAGGGGAGGGGAGGGAAGGGGAGGGGAGGGGCATAGTAGAGGATAGGAAAGGCAGCAGAACACAACAGACACTAGTATGGCAATATGTAAATCAATGGATGTGTAACTGATGTGATTCTGCAATCTGTATATGGGGTAAAAATGGGAGTTCATAACCCACTTGAAGCAAAGTGTGAAAGATGATATATCAAGAACTATGTAATGTTTTGAACAACCAACAATAAAAATTAAAAAAAAAAGAAGTTAAGTGTCAAAAAAAAAGTTGGTGGAACACATGTGTAACATGTGCAATGCCTTGGGCTTGATATCTAGCTTGAGTGAGGGGCGAGAGAGAGAGAGAGAGAGAATGAATAACAGAAAAGTATGAAAACTAGAGAAGGACACAAATATTAGGTTTATGGAACCAAAGGACACCAGTTAGATTTAACTCAAGCAATTGTACCCCAATACATTTTATAATCAAGCTCTGTTAAAGATGAACTATAAAGAAACATTTCTCAAGACTACAAGTGAAAACAAAATATAACACAAAAGTGTTTTCAATTTGCCTGACAGCAGACTTCTCATAAGACACCTCATATGCCAGAAGAGAGTGATATGAAAAAAACTGTCATCAGGAATCTGGTAAATGGTAAAATTTTCTTTTAAAATGAAGGAGAGATAAAAGACATTCCCATACAATAGGTGGGAGAATATGTATTCACCAGATCTGTCTAAAGGATTGTCTTCAAATTAAAAGGAAGAGATATAATAAATAAGTAAGAAGAAAATATGAGCATAACAAAATTCACTGGTAAGAGTACTCATAGAGACAAACTTGGAATCCTCTAATAGTATAAATATGGTATATAAAACATTCATAACTTTCGTATGAAGACAAAAATCAAGATAATTTGGGCTGGGGTTGTGGCTCTAGCAGTAACACGCTTGCCTGGCATGTGCGGGGTGCTGGGTTCCATCCTCAAC
Organism: Marmota flaviventris; assembly: GCF_047511675.1. NCBI lineage: Eukaryota > Metazoa > Chordata > Mammalia > Rodentia > Sciuridae > Marmota > Marmota flaviventris. The sequence goes on along the minus strand of NC_092518.1, from coordinate 66,000,293 downwards.
ACCACATAAAAATAAAGATGTTGGGTCCACCGAAAACTGAGAAATATTAAAAAAAATTCTCTCTTCTCTCTCTCTCTCTCTCTTTAAAAAAATCAAGATAATTGAAACAATAATATCATTAAAAAGTTAACAGGCAATTCATAAATATGTAAAATGGAACATCAAAAATTCAAAATGGGGAGGAATGGAGTGCAGATAAGGTTTCCTCAATAGCATATTTTCTTACTTTTTTTTTTACTGTGATGTTATCTTTACAATTATGTTAACTTCTCTTTTTTTCTGGTATTGTAGATTGAACTTGAGTTGCTTTATCAATGACATACATCCCAGGATATTTATTTCTTATTTTGAGACAAAGTTGGCTTTGAAATTGCCAAGGCTGGCCTCAAAGCTGTGACCCTCTTGCTTTAGCTTCCTGAGTAATTGGGATGGATTTTAGGCATGTGTCACAGTGCCTGGCTTATGTTAACATTCTATCACTTCAAAAGAACTTGTTATAATCAAAGATTTGTTTTCTAAATGTCATGGTACTCACAAAAATACACAGTAGAAAAATAAAATTGACCAGAGGAATCAAAGCACACTTGTTTTAGTCAAATTTTGTGTTGCTGTAAACAAAATATCAGACGAAGACTATTTAGAAGACAAAAAAGTATGTTTTGGCTCACAATTTCAGAGGATCACTTCATGACTGGCTGACATTATACCTCTGGGCCTGAGATAAGTTAGAATGCCATAATGGAAGGGCATGGCAGAGGAAAGCAGCTCAGGGCATGGCAACCAAGAAGCAGAAGTAGGGTGGGTGGGTTCTGTTCCCCAGGAACAAAATATAAACCCCAAAGGCACTCCTCCAGTGACCTACTTCCTGCAGCTACACCCAACCTGCATACAGTCACAGTCTAGTTAATCCATATCATGGGATTAATCCACAGATTATTTCATATGTCTCATAATCTAACCATTTCACTTCCAAAAATTCTTGCATTGTCTCACATATGAACTTTTGGTGGACACCTTATATCTAACCATAACACTATTAGAATGATTCACTTAACCACAAAGGAAGATTGTTAAAAAGGGAGAGAGAAAGCAAAAAGAAATTACAAAGAAACAAATTGCAAAGAAAAATGATAGCAGCTAAGAGGAATCCACAGTGCTGCAGCATCTCTCCAAGGCTGAATTAAATCAGCAGTTCTGTAGTGTCAAAACAAGGTAGGGAAATTGGGAAAAATCAGGGTAGTAATTCAGTGAGAAAGTATGCAGAAGAAACAAAAAAACAATAAAACCCTCATGTTCCCTAGACAAGAAATCTTGGATTCCCTTGTTGGAGGGAGATCCAGTAAATCCAGCAGATGTACAGGGATATCCCTAACAGAGGTGAATGGAGCTGGGGGAAGCACTGATGAAAGCTTGAAAGGACTTACTGAACAGACTTATAACTCCTGCAGCTTACCACTGTTTTTCAAATATTACTCCATTTTCTTCCTCCTGGCTCTCATTCTTTACTTCTTTCTTTCTTTTTTTCCTTCCTTTTATGTTTTTGGCCTAATACTTAGTACATGGTATACTTTGTTCCTAAATATCCAAAATGAAACAGCTACTTAGGCTACAATTTTTGAAAAACCAGCCTCTACCTCAGAGCAAAACCTGTCCAAGGAAGGGACATGGCCTTTGTCCTTGGAAAGACCCACAGAGCACTCCTAAGCACATTCCCACCCTGCTAAGTTGTTTATCTACAAATAACAGGAAAGATCTGCTGTGCCAGGTGTCCCTGACTCAGTCAGGCTAGGTGGGGATCCATAGCAGCCCCCTAGCAGCCACCAATCAGCATGAGACAGGGAAATACCTGGGATGCCAGATGACCCTCCCAGTAGTTTATGGTGGTTGATAATGTGTTGGGAAACCATGTAGTTCAGCACGATCATCCCTCTTGGCTTAAACCAATCAGTTCAAATGAATCCCCCTCTTGTAGTAACCAATCACTCCTACCCACCTTGTTCCCGCCAGTGAATGTGCTAATCATGTTTTAGAGTTGTTATTTGATTTTCCCGCGGTGTGTGATGATTTGCTAAGGGATGCTATAATGTATGTGAAGTCCCTGCCCTCTCCAAAAAATGTATAAAAATGCTGCAAACGCTGGGCTCGGGGCCTCTCAGCGTCACCAGTTGCTGTGTGTGTGCGCACGCGCCTGGAGGACCAAGCTAGCTCGCAATAAACACCTCTTTGCTGCTTGAGTCGATCTTGGGTCTCTGGTGGTCTTTGGGGGTCCCGAATTCGAGCATAATATTCACTCATTGATGCCCAAACTTAGCCCCATTTTGGCATAGAATAGAGACTTAGACCTTGCTGGTGCTCTGAAGAGTGGAGAAAATCAAAGTTCTCTTTCTTTGGAAATTGACAGAGTAGGGGCTGGGGATGTGGCTCAAGCGGTAGCGCGCTTGCCTGGCATGCATGTGGCCCCGGTTCGATTCTCAGCACCACATACAAACAATGGTGTTGTGTCCGCCGAAAACTAGAAATTGACAGAGTGATATTTGACATAAAGACAGGAGGCAAGGATCTGGGTCTAAGGAGGATTAGAGGAAAAGTCCCAAGGTCCCCCCCCCCCCCCCCCCCCCCCCCCCGCAGGAAAGGGTCTCTCTCAAGAGGTTCATTTCAAGCCAGATAAGTCTACAGAGGAGACAGATAGATGAAGGAGCTCAATTGCTCGGGCAAACTAACACTCTAAACTTGGGACAAAATGACAAAGCCATTTTTAAAAAGGAAAACAATTCATCCCCACTACCTCCAAAGGTGATGGTCAGGCAAGGACAAATTATGCATATGAACTCATCTAATAAGTTTGGCTGGTTTGGGTTGCAGTGGAAAATGGAGGTACTTTACATTTCAAAGCTTTCCTCACACTTGGTAATTTCTAAAAGTTGAAATATCAGATAAAAAATACTGTCTTGAAAAGTTCTGTAGCAATTAATATGGATCTCTGAATGATAGTAAGTTAACTGATTGACATTAACTAAGCCTAGTGTTTTCTTTATATACCTCTTCAACCTTATCTTTTTCATTCACTTTGTTCTTCCCTTTTAAACATGTCTTTCCTCCCTGCACCATCTTCTTTCCATTTTTACATTCCAGTTTTTCTTTATTTTTTCTATTTTTTGAGAGGGGACTTCCTAATCTTCTTTTAAATTTTTGTATTTGCTTTCTTTAGGTATGCATGACAGTAGAATGTATTTTAACATCTACATACATAGAGTATAACTTTCCATTTTTATAGTTGTACATGATGTGGAGTTACATTGGTCGTGTATTCATATATCAACATAGGAAAGTTATGTCAGATTCATTGTACAGTTTCTGCATTCCAATCCCCCCTCCCATTCCACCATTCCACCCAGTCCAATCCAGTAAGCCCCATTTTTTCATACCTCCCTTGCACCCTTGTCAGTCAGCATCTGCATATGAAAGAGAACATTCAGCCTTTGTTTTTTGGGGATTGGCTTATTTCCCACCAATTCATGTCAACATACATTGAATGAAACCATCATTTGACCCAGCTATCCCACTCCTTGGTTTATACCCAAAAGACTTAAAACCAACATACTACAGGGACACAGCCACATCGATGTTTATGGCAGCTCAATTCACAATAGCTAAACTATGAAACCAATCTAGATTCAGTAGATGAATGGATAAAGAAAATTTGGTACATATACACAATGGAATATTACTCAGTCTTAAAGAAGAATGAAATCATGGCATTTGCAGGTAAATGGATGGAACTAGAGAATATCATGCTAAGGGAAATAAGACAATCCTCCAAAACCAAAGGCTAAATATTTTCCCTGATAAGCAGATACTGATCTATAATGGGGGTTAGGGAAGAATGAAGGAACTTTGGATAGGGAAGGAACTTTGGATAGGAAGATAGGGAATGAGGGGAGGGGTGGGGCTGTGCAGATGGGAAGGACAGTGCAATGAGGCAGACATTATTACCCTATATACATGTATGCTCAGACTACTTGTGTGATTCTGCACCATGTACAGCCAGAGGAAAGAGAAGTTGTGATATATTTGTGCATGATGTGTCAAAATGCATTCTACTGTCATGTATAACTAATTAGAATAAATTTAAACATTTTAAAAAATTAAAAAGATTATCCACCATGATAAAGTGGTATTCATCCCAGAGATTCAAGGTTTTTTTCAATATATGGAAATCAATAAATATGTTAAACCAAACCAAGAGAATGAAAGGCAAAAAACATTTGACCATTTCATTAGATACACAAAAGTAACTTGGATAAAAATAATCATGCATTCACGATAAAAACACTAAACAAATTAGATATAGAAAGGAACATATATCAAGATAATAAAAGACATTTACAATAAGCCAACATTAATCATTATACAGAATGGGGAAAATCTAAAACTTCCTCTATGGGATCTAGAACAAGACAAGAATGCTCCCTTTCAACGCTTTTATTGAGCATGACATTGGAAGTTCTTGTCAGGCAATCATTCAAGTGAAAGAAATAAAGGGTAAATTAACTGGAAAAGAGTCAAATGCAGATTACATGCTCTCATATAATGATAACCCTCTACACTCCACAAAAAACTCTATTAGAGCAAATCAATGAATTCATCAAAATTTCAGGATACAATATCACAAAAATCAGTAGCATTCTATAAGCCAATAGCAAGTTATATGCAAGAAAAATTAAGAAATCAATCCCATTTACCATATATATAAGAAAATAAAAACCTAAGAAAAAATTCAAAGTGGTAAAAATCTCTATAATGAAAAGTTTAAAATATTGACAAATGTTATGAAGAGTACTCAACAAAGTGAAAAGACAACATATGTTCAAGGATTTGAGGAAAGATACTGTTAAATATCCATACTAAAAAATACAATCTAAAAATTCAAAGCAATCCTTGTTAAAATACCAATGACATTCTTTGAAGAACTAGGAAAAAAACAATCCTAAGTTTATATGGAACCACAAAAGATCCTGAGTAGCCAAAGCCATTTTGAACAAAAAGAAGAAAGCAATAAACAGTACGCTGCCTGATTTCAAAATACACCACAAAGCCATACTAATAAAAACAGCATGTATTGGAATAAAAACAGACATATTGACAATTGGAAAAGGGTAGATGACCTGGATGAAAACTCACATTTTCTGCAAACTGATTTTTTAAAAAAACATTTATTTTTTAGTTGTAGTTGGACAAAATACCTTTATTTTATTTATTTATTTTTACATGGTGCTGAGGATATAACCCAGGACCTCTCATGTGCTCGGCGAGCACTCTACCACTGATCCACAACCCCAACCCCTGCAAAATTATTTTGATAAAGGTATGGAGAACATTTATTGGAGAAAGGATGATCTTTACAATAAATCTTGCTAGAAAAATTGCTTATCCACATGAAGAAGAATTAAACTAGACCCCTATCTCTCGATAGTTATAAAAGTCAACACAAAAAAGATTAAATTTAAATGTAAGTCTGGAAACTCTAAAAGTATAAGTGGAAAATATGGGGAACACTTCAGGATATTGGAATGAGCAAAAGACCCGCCAAAACACAGGAAGCAAAACCAAAAATAGATAAATGGGATTATATCAACTTTTGTACAGCAGTGGTCACAATCAATAGAATACAGATACAGCCTATAGAATGAAAAGACATATTTGCAATGTATACATTTGACAAAGGTTTGATATCCTGAATATACAAGGAACTCTAAGAATAAACCAATCTTATTAAAAACAGGTAGTAGATCTTCATATACATTGATCAAAAGAAGATAACTGATAGGCAATAGGTATAAGAAACATAATCAACAAAAGCAATTATCAGGTAGATAAAAATCAAATCTATAGTGATATATCACCTCATCCAATTAAAAATTGCAATTATAAATAAGATTAACAATAACGTTGGCAAGGATATGGAGAAAAGGGAACACCATTGGTGGGCATGTAAATTAGTGAAGTTGTTATAGAAAACAGTATGGAAGTTTTTCAAAACTTTAAAAAATATGATCTAGCATATGATCTGTCAATCCCAGTAATGGTGATATTCCAAAGAAAATAATGCCAGTATATTGAAAAGTATCTGAATTCCCATGTTCATTGCAGCACTATTCACAGTAGCCAAGAAATGGAAACAACTTAAGTGTCCTCTAAAAGATGAATGAATAAAGGAAATATGGTAAGTAAACATTATGGACTACTGTTTAGTCATAAGAAGTATGAAATCCTGTCATTGGCAACAACATGAATGGAACTGGAGATTATTATGTTAAGTGAATAAGCCAGTCAAAAAGACAAAGCCACATAATCTCACCCATATGTACATCTAAAAAATTGATAGCATAGAAGTTGAGAATGCAACTGTGGTTACCAGAGGCTGGGGAGAGAGTGGCTGTTGAAAAATGCTGGTTAAATCAATGGATGTGTAACTGATGTGATTCTGCAATCTGTATATGGGGTAAAAATGGGAGCTCATAACCCACTTGAATCAAATTGTGAAATATGATATATCAAGAACTATGTAATGTTTTGAACAGCCAACAATAAAAAATTTTAAAAAAAATGCTGGTTAATATGTCTTAAGTTATAGTTAATTGGAGAAAGAAGTTCTTGTATGCTATTGAACATTAATTGAATATAGATAGCAACAATGTACTGTACGCATCAGAAAGAAATGAATTTTGAAAGTTTTTCTATAAAGAAATTATGTTTGATGATATAAATGTTTGATAAGATAAATGTTTTATTTGATTTAAATATTAGTCAATATATACAGTTATCCAACATTACAAAGTCTTCATTTAATATGTGGAACTCAATTGTATGTATCAGTTAAAATATAAATAAAAATAAAAAATAAATTATATTCCATGTTTTCATAATTATATTAGAATGAATCCTAATGTTATGTATAACAAAAAACTAATAAAACTTAAAAAAAACTAAACTGCATGGCCAGAATAAAAAAAGAATACTAAAAATTTAAAAATATATTTAAAAATAGCGTGCCATACATGATAAATATGTAGTATTTTACCATAAGTTAATTTTCTTTTGGTATCAGGGATTGAACCAAGGGGAACTTAACCATTGAGCCACATCCCAAGCAAGCCCTTTTAATTTTTTCTTTTTAAATTTTGAAACAGGGTCTAGCTAGGTAGCTTATGGCCTTGTAAGTTGCTGAGGCTGGCTTTCAACTTGTGATCCTCCAGCCTCAGCCTCCCTAGCTGCTGGGAATAAATTAATATAAAATAAACAAGTAAACATAGTTATATAAAAATAAATACACCAAGACCAGATGATTATGCAGTTAAGTTATATCCTATCATTAATAATCACCTACATCCGGGCCAGGGTTGTGGCTCAGCTTGCCTAGCACATGTGAGGCACTGGGTTCAATCCCAGTCATCATATTTAAAAAATCAACAAATAAAATAAAATATATTGTGTCCATCTACAACAACAACAAAATATTAAAAAAAAATAAGCACCTACATCCTATGTTTTGACTCTTTCATATAATAGAAAAAAAGATAGAAAGCACCCAAATTAGTGAAGTGTGCATGATTTTAATATCAAACCATTAAAAAATGGAAATATAGAAGCAGTAAAAGAAGAAAGTGTTTAGTACATTAGATAAACCAAACTAACATCTGTTCATTCAGAATTTGATATATAATCAATGAATTATTTTAGTTTATGTTGAGAGCCACAGCCAAGTCGGAATGGCCCCTGGCATTTTGCCAGAAGTAATGGTTGAGAGGCGAGCCATTAAGATGATGCTGGATTGATTCAATTGTATATTAGACCTTTACTGTCCGGTAATAGGATGGCTCTTGCTGCATCTGGCAGGGGTGCCTGCTACTTTGGAGTTCCCTGAGTTCTCGTGGGGTTCCGAGAGTGAGTGCGCGCGCAGCCCGGGGGGAGGAAGTTCCCGTTGGTGTGTGGTGTGTCCCGGGAGAAGGCCGTGTGTGTGGCGTTTGTGGGAGTTCAGAAATAAAGTTTGTTCCTGCTTGGGTGGCTCGTGATTTGTGCCCAGCCAGACTGCGGCAAGTTTACTGGGACATAATGGTTTACTTAATAAATGGTACTCACTGTTTGGCTATCTATCTGGAAATTAGAAAAATGGAATGCAGTCTCATTCAACACACAAAAATAAACTCCACATACATTAAAGATTTAAACTAGAACATAAGAATACACATCTTTGGGAAAATACATATTAAATCTAGGGGTGTGAAAGACCTTTACAATTAAGAAAGGAAACAGAATTGTGTCTGGAGGTCCAGGGAATTCTTCCGTAGAATCTCCAACTTTTGATGACAGAGACATTTCGGCTTAAAATTCCTTGAATCCTAACATTAATTAATTAATTCTTTATCAATATACAAATACCAAGTATATTTTATTTGTCAGGCATTATCTTTCTCCTATGGATAGCAAATAACTACTTTCAGGGGCTTCCTGATACCTCAAGAAGTACTTCTGATAAACTTGCAAATCAACTTTATTTTACTCCATTCATTGTTTCCTTTGCTGACAAAACATTTATCAGACTACCAATTTTCTGTGGTAGTGACACCAGGAGTGGGAACAGATTTATATGCAAAAGTTTTAATTAATCTGTTCTCTCCGTAATATTCTACAAGATCCTATTATAAGGTGATTTACAATTTCTTCTTTTTCCTTTCCTTTTTCCTCTGTGGTATACAGAAACTGGTATAGTAGAAAAGTTCTGGGACTGAGTATGGGAATCTAATTCCAAATCTGTCACTGATTGTCCTGGAGTATGGGGAGGCTGCCAGTGCCTTACCAGGGGGTCCTTCTTCCTGCCCAGGAGTATATAAGGCACAAGAGAAAATAAGTCAGAAATAATTAGTGAAGAACAAAAGACACAGATTCAGAAAAATGGTTTTAAAGCAGAGTGCCTGATAGATCCAGCCCACACAGGAGCTGGGGGTGGACAATTAAAAACTGCTCTCATGGTTTATTTCAGAGGGTACATCAAAGGCAGGGATAAGGTTTCAAGGGTGGAGTCTTGCTTAGTGATGTCTTTCAGTCAGCAGGTTGATTGGCATCTTGGCAGGTCACACCCATCTCTGAGGGGCTGTGTGACTACAGCAGTTCACTCCATCTCTGGTGTTGTGTGGATCTAGGCGGAGCTGAATAGAAATTCACATGTATATGGGCAATCTTACCCTGTGGGATTGCCATAGGAAGTTCTTAAACACCAAATGTTCCTATTCAGGAGCCTGCAATGCTGATGTAGTCCACACACAGCTCATGGATGGCTCTCAACACTGGAAGGTTTTTAAAATTCTTATCTTTCTGCTTCATTTTTGGATATTTTGATTTAAGTATGTGTGGGATTGAGTTTAGCCATCCATGTTATTAAGCATTATCTGATTCTGATTGCCAATGAGGGTGGACACCATTGAGGAAAAAATGGGAAAAAAGTTTATGTTAGTCTTGAAGAAGAAAAGTCTTATTAGTCCCAGGATCACTGCTTTCATGTATATAAAAGACTGACATAAGAAGGGATTTGGCATATTTGCCATTTAGTATACAAAGGAAAATGTAGGAACAAGGAGGGTAGGAGAAGACAGATGATAGGATGTAGTATTGAGAGGGAAATCTAAGGAGACATATTTCAGGTTAATATAAGAAAGATCATTTTTAACTGCACTATTCCCATATGAAATGGTGTCTAGGGATTGAGAGGTTTTTCAACCTATCTAAAAGTGGTAGTAGAGCAGAATGGTGAAATGACCACATAGAAGCTTGTGATAGAGAAAACAACAGTCATTTGTAACACATAGAAACTGAGTATTGTTTGGAGAAATAGAAGGCAAATGTTTGAATATGTGAATGCAAGAGAATACTATGTTGGGAGTCAACAAGACAGAAACTTTGCAGGATGAGGACTACAAGAAGTTGTATACCACATACTTACACAAACTCTGGATAATAAAAGATGGATGAACCCAAAAGCAATGCTAGCATAGCAGAGTCAGAGGGCCTATGTTTAGCCAGTGTTCAATGGCAGCAGTCAGGCTCTCATTTGTACACATCAAGCATCAGGCAGTAAGCAACTATAGACCTGGATACGAAGGCCAGCATAAAGCTACACTAGTTGTGCCACTTTGATTTTCTACTTATCCAATATTATAGAAGAAAAATACAGGTGTCTTACACAGGGGAAATGATAATTTCTTCTGTTATTTATTGAGCATGTACCATATATAGGACTTAATTTAATTATTAGTATTGCTCTTAAGGGAGTTACTATAGTAAATGCCCCTTCATTCTTATACTGTTGGAACTGGTAGTTAATTTGATAATAAAATTTGGTTAAAGGAGGTAATTATTTTAAAAAAAGATAATAGATATCTTAGACGCTTAAGGGCCCAAGAGTAAATATTTTAACCTTTGTAGGACATTATGTCTCTGTTGCAACTACTCTGTCACTGTAACATGAAAACAACTATAGACAATAAGAAATGTAGCTGTGTTGCTATCATTATTTTTTTAAATATTTATTTTTAGTTTTAGTTGGACACAATATTTTTATTTTTATTTATTTATTTTTATGTGGTGCTGAGGATCAAACCCTGGGCCTTGAGCGTGCTAGGTGAGTGTTCTACCACTGAGCAACATCCCCAGCCCTCCTATCAACCTTTATATATGGGCATCCAACTTTCAATTTAGTATAATTTTTGTATGTCATGAAACAGTCTTCTATAATTTTTTTTCTTTCATCCATTCTTATCTTGTGGGCAATACAAAAAGAGGTCCCTGGTTGGTTTGTACTGTGGGACTTAGATTAATGACCCTTGATCTACCATGTCTAGTTTTGGTTTCTTTAAAGTAAAGCAAGGATTAAAAAAAAAAAAAAAGACTTGCAATGCAGTCTTAGTGTTGAATGCTTCTCAACAAAGCAATAGCCCCTCTAATATTTTATAACTCTCTCATGAACATCTAATTTGAAAGCTTTTTTCAAAATTGAATTATTAAATATTTCGGCACCAATTAATTTTGTTTTCATAGGAGTGCCAATTCTGTTTTCATACTCATGTTTCATGGAATTTAAAAACAACTGAAATTGGCACAGATTTGAGATTGTGTGTTATGGGTTAGCATACAATTCAGCTGGTGATGCAGAGTTTCACACACTCATCAAGTAGCTTCTTAGTGGTGTATCTTCAGTATGCTGTGGAATCAGTAAGGATGTTTTCATAAAGGGACTGGAGAACATTGTCTAGTCTAGTAAGTTATTTAAACAGAAGTATATTTATAGAGCATTTATTTTGGAATATTTTATATGAAACACCTCATGGATGGGTCCCTGCATCTTGGTCTACCTGGCTATGCAACTCTGGGCATCCCTGGGTGGGAGAGATGCTCCCAGCAGCTTGGGCTGTGCATCTCAATAATTGCTAAGTATTAGATTATGCCCTAGAATAAGGTCTATTTTGGAAAAGATTCCACGAACTTCTAGAAGAAGGTAAATTGAGTTTTTCTGGGGTAAAACATTTTGTAGCTGTATATTAGGTTTATTAGATTTATAGTATTATTTAAATTGGGAATATTTTTATTGATTTTTAACTTTAGATGACCTGTCTACTGGTGATAAGCATGTTAAAATAACCCAGTATTGTATTGGGGTCTATCTTGGATTTAATGTCAAGGAGTCTTTTTAATGTAATTGATTATGAGGACATGTGGGCATATATATTTACTACTATGATATATTCTTGTTGGAGTGTTCTCTTTGCCAGGATATAATGGCCTTCTTTGTCTCTTTTGATTAATTTTTGCTTGACATGTCCTTTTTCAGATATGAGGTTAGCTACTCCTGCTTGTGTTGGACTTCATTTGCAAGAAATATTTTTTTAATCCTTTTACCTTTTTGTAGGTAGTGTCTTTGCCTATGAGAAGAGTCTCTTGCAAATAGCATATAGTTGGATCATATTTTTTGATCCCTTCTGGTAATATATATATATATATATATATATATATATATATATATATATATATATATATTTTTTTTAATTGAGGAGTTGAGAAATTTTCATTTTGTATTATTGTGGAAATGTGTTTTTGGTTTCCTGCCATTTTGATTTTTTTGCTATATTTAAGTGTGTCTTGATTGTCATTTTGATGATTACTCTTCTTTTGATCTTCATCTATTTGTGAACTCTGGGATATTTTGTGGGGGGAGGGTTTTTTGAATGCAATATATCTTTGAGTATTCTTTTTAGTGCTGGCTTTGTGGACCTTAATTCTTTTAGCATATCTGTATCATGGAAAGTTTTAATTTCCCATCTAATTTGAAAGAGAGCTTATCTGGGTGTAGCAATCTTGGCTGGTAATCATTTTCTTTTAGCTCTTGAAATCTCATTCCAGGTCCTGCTTTATTTTAGTATCTAAATTGAGATTTCAGAAGTGAGTCTTATTGGTTTGCCTCTAAATTTAAGTTGATGTTTGTCTCTTGTTGCTTTGAATCTTCTTTTCCTATTTTCTATGTTAGCCATTTTGGTTATTATGTGTTATGGAAAACTCCTTTTCTGATATGGTCTATTTGATTTCCTGTATGCTTCTTGTTTGTAGATGTCTATTTCATTTCTGATATGGGGAAAGTTTTCTGTTATTATTCTACTGGACATGTTCCTAATGTTTTTAGCTTGTATCTCCATGTTCTATTCTTTCCCAGTGATGCTCAGGTTTAGTCTCTTGATGGTGTCCCAGAGTTCTTATACATATATTCTTACCATGTTCTATCATTTTCCCCCTTTATTGCCTACCATGTACTCAAGTTTATATGCCATGTCTTCAAGGCCTGAAGTTCTGTCTTGAAGGGCCAAAGTTCTATTTTTGTATGCAATCTAAGCTGTTGGTGTTGCTTTTAATTTGATACATTGTGTCTTTCATTTCCAGGAGTTCTTAATGACTTATTTTCAAAATCTGTGTTCTTTATTAAAATAGTATTTTACCTTTTGCATTTCTCCCTTAATTAATTCCTTAGATCTTCTTCATTGAACATTTTAATAATCAGTTTTTTAAAATCTGTCTCTAGAATTTCTTCCACTTCCATTTCTCTGTAATTTTTGTTAAGGAATTGTGAATTTTGGGGGGATATTTGTTTGCCTATTTTCTCATGTTTTTAGAGGTCTTGCACATCAGTTGAGGTGTATTCCCCTTCCTCTTTGGTTTGCATTTCCTTTTTGTGTGTAGTAATCGTTTTTTGTTCTGGGACTTCTCTCTATTTTTGTTATATGGGTAGTTTTCATGGTGTGGGACTTAAGGTCCCTCTCTGTTTTTTATTCCTGGGGGCCTGATTATTGGTTTGGAGTTTTTGTTTCCTCAATTCTGTGAGTTGACATAATGTCAAGGCTCAGGTGGGGCTAGATCATGTGTGGGGTGAGAATCACTGCTGCTTTGCTGGGTTGCTTGTATTTTTTAGCAGCAAATTTCTACTCTCCGACCTTGAAGTCTCACACTCACTTTCCAATTCCTCTTAGAATAAGGAGGAATCCAGAAATAGCATAAATTCAGCAATAGATAAATTGTTGTAAGATAAATGTCTGGTGTCTACTTTGACATCTGCAGCACTAAGTGACAATTGTATAGGAAAGTTGATACCAGCATTTAACATAATAACCAACAATGAAAGCAGGTATCTACAAGTTTGTACACTGTATTAGTCACAACAAGATATTTGGGGTAGGTATTACATAAAATATATAATTCTAATTTTTAGAGATATTACAGTTTCATAAGTAAAGAGAAAATAGGGTAGGAAGGCTAGAAAAAAGTTTAAAATATTTAAAAAATGATCATAGGAGAGGCAGGAGATAGGTAGCAGATGTTAGCTATAAAGAAGGAGGCATAAAAAATTGACTGAAAGCAATGAAAAAGAAAGAGATCAAGAGGGAACAGGACAATTTGGCTGTTAGTGTGGAAGGAAAGTGAAGAAATGAAGATGAGAGAGATAAGAACTAGATATGAACAAATCAGCAAATGTAAAATCAAAACAACTCAAACCCTCATATAATTATACCACACCTAAGTCAAACCAGTACTAAATAATAAACAAGTGCAGAAGGAAGATATTATTGTAACAGTAAAATTATAAAAATATGCATATATATTTTTATCCTTTCCATTCAGTGAGAACACACTCCCAAAATCATGCATAATGTGAAAAAAAGTAAAAAAAATACAATACAATGGCATGATGTTTGAAGCTTTTTTTAAAGTTAAAATTTGAAAAAAGATGGTACTATGGAGAAATGATGAAATAAAAAAAAGACAAAAGAGAGAAAAAAATCTTACTTCATCCATCAAAACTGTTGGCAGGGATGGATTTTACTTATTCATGTTTATTTCTTACTCTGCAGTAATTGGGGCAGAAGCTGGGGAGCTGTTAAGTCAAATGTCATTGTGTTTTTCACATAGCTGTCACTCACTTGTAATAGATTTCAGTTTTCAGTCTTTCGTTATAGGATGGGATAGACTGGGCAGTGCTGACAACTGTGCACTTCTATAGTGGGGGTGATGCAGAGTTCCAAATTGAAAGTTTTAGTAGTTGGGTTTAATCTTTGGTGAACTTTTTGGCATTTGTTGAAGGCTATTTGAGGTTTGATCCGTGACCTCTTTTGCTGGAGAGATGCCATTCTCAGCTGGATATCTGGATCTCTGAGGCCTTGTAAAATCTGATTTTAGGCATAAACCTCCACAAGTTTCATATTCAGCCCTATGAATGTGAATTATGATTTGTCCACCCTGGAGTGTGGATATTCCTGTGTGGTTGCTGTAGACATTTTCCCAATAGCTCTTCTAGGGTATCTACCACAAAGGGAACTTTCTCTCATTGTTATCTGGAGCCTACCTGTGCCAGGTGTAATTTTTAGAGGGTACTTCAGTCACTCTGATTCAGGCACACTCTGCAAGTCATAACATGTTACTACAGGCAGCTTCCTTCCCATGTTCTTGATCTGTCTCTGCTCTCTGTAATGCAGTGCTTAAATATAGTTTCTACACTGCACCCATGGTCATTTTCTGGGCCATCAATCTCAATTCCTTCCTAGAAAGAGTAATAGGGCATGAGCAATTTTTGGTTGGTTTAACTGAAACACTATCCTCAACAACTCTGTGTTCATTAAGATCAGCCTCCCTGTGTCAGGTTCCCCCAAGCCAAACATTAATTAATTTTGCTATCTGCCATGTTGTCCTCTTTTGCTCTCTGCCTGAGTTTCCCCCTCCCACCAGTGGACATTGCCACTCAACCAACCTGGTGTGTATATATAACATATTGTTTCTTATATGCTATTCAAATTTTCTGACTTTCTGTGACTCTGTACCTTCTTTGACAGTCCAGTATTAAGTTTCAGTGAGTTCCCTTTATAACCTACCTCGCTGAGGCACAGTCTTTCTGCTTTTTAAGTCTGTTGTTGAGGAACTGCTAGGAAGTGCATTCTTCCTTTAATGTGCCAAATTCTTGTCTATCCCATTGCAAAATTTTAATTTTTTTGTCATTTAGGAGTTACTTAATATATTCTTGCTATCAACCCTTATCAGATGCACATATTGTAAATATTCTCTCCCATTCCCTAGGTTGTCTCTGTACTCTTTTGAGTGCTTTCTTTGTTTTAAAGAAGCTCTTGAGTTTGATGTAATTCTACTTGTCTATTTTGCTTTTGCTTCCTGTATTTTTGAGTACTTGTTTAAAAAACTCCTCAACCATTCCAATATTCTGAAGCATTTAACTATGTTTTCTCATAGATTAAGGCTTTATATTTATGTTATTCTATTCTAAACTGGTAAGGGAGAGGGTCTAGCTTCATTCTTCTTCATATAGAGTTCCAATTTTTCCAGCACCATTTATTGTAAAGGCTGTTCATTGGAAAATGTATATTCTTAGCATCTTTGTAAAATCAGTTGTCTATAGATGCATGATTTTATTTTAAGGCTCTTGATTCTGTTCCATTTATCTATATGTCTGTTTTAATGCTAATATTATCCTATTTTGAAGACTACATGTTTAAAAAATGTTTTGAAGTAAGTTACTGTCATGCCTCCTATTTTGTTCTTTTCCTCAAGATGACTTTGACTATGCAGGGATTTTTTTGTGGTTCCCTGAAAACATTAGGATTGTTTCCCATTGATTCTTCAATAATTCCATGGAATTTTGTTTGATAAGGATTGCTTTTAATATATAAATTGCATTGTGTATTATGGACAGTTTTAAAAATACTGATTTTCCTATCCATGAATATGGATGTCCTCCATATTTTAATACCCTTTTAATTCTCTTTTATCAAAGTTTTATCATTTTTAGTGATGTTTTACATCTTCACTTAAATTAATTCCAAGGTATTTTAATTTTTTTGGAGCTATTGTAAATACATTGATTTCTAGCTCAGATGATTTACTATGGACTTTAGCTATGGTGCTGAGTTTTGAATGTTGACTTTTATCTTGAAAATTTGCTGAATGCTTTTGTTAGTTCTTAGTGAGATTCTTGATGGTTTCTTTAAATAAGACCATGTCAGTTACCATAATAATTTGATTTCTTCCTTTTTAATTTGCATTTTCTTAATTTTTCTCTTGCGTAATTTTTCTGTATAGGACTTACAGAATTATGTTAAATGAAAGAGCAAGAGTAGACATCCTTTTCTTGTTCTAGATCCTGCAGAGATATAGGATCTCTATGATTTCATCAAGCTCTTTGAGTTTCATTAAAATATTCTCTATCTCATAGTGTTAAAAGGTGATGTAATGTAAATAATCTTCATTATGTTAAAGTATATCTTTTCTTTACTTAATTTGTCCAGTGTTTTTACCATGAAGGATGCTGAATTTTATCAAAAGCCTTTTATGCATTAACTGAAATGATCATATGATTTTTGTCTTTCATTCTTTTGATGTGGTGTATCACATATATTGATTTGCTTATGGTGAACTATCTTTGTATCCTTGAATCCCACTTGATCATGGTGAATCATCTTTTTAATTTGCTGGTTAATGCAGTTTGCTAGCATTTTGCCTTTATATTTATATTTATTATTGGCTTGTAGTTTTCTTTATTTCTTTTCCTTTTGGTTTTCTTTCTCTTTTTGGTTTAACCTTCATCCAGTTTATTGTCCGGTTAATGCTGTCTTCAAATAATGAATTTGAAAGAATTTTTTTCTCCTTCATGTTTTGGAATAACTTAAGGAAAATTGATATTATTTCTTTGACTGTTCCATAGAATGTAGCAGAGAAGCCATGTGGTCCTGGACTTTTCTGTGATGGTAAGATTTTATTACTGATTCAGTCTTGTTACTTGTTATTGGTCAATTCAGGTATTCTATTTGTTCATGATTCATTCTTTGTAAGGTGTATGTTCCTAGGAATTTGACAATTTCTTACAGATTATCAAATCTGTTGTCCTATAGTTGTTAATAATAATCTGTAATGATATTTTGTATTTCTGTGATGTCAGATGTAATGTATCTCTTTTACTTGTGATTTTATATATTATATTATTCTCTCTCCATTTCTTAGTCTAGAGGAGGATTCATTTTTTAGATCTTTCTCTTAAAAGAACCAGTTCTTTATATCCTAGATCTTTATGTGTTCCTATGTTTTCTTTTACTCATTAATTACTTTTCTTTCAGTTTGAAGAACTGTGTTTAGTATTTCTTGTAGAACAGGTCTGATAGAAATATATTCTGTAAGCTTTTGTTTGGTAATGTCCTTATCCATCTTTCATTTCTAAAGAATGACATTGTTTGGGCTGGGGTTGTGGCTCAGTGGTAGAGTGCATGCCTAGCACACGGAGGCAATGGGTTCGATCTTCAGCACCACATAAAAATAAATCAATCAAATAAAGGTATTGTGTCTATCTACAACTAAAATATTAAAAAAGAATGTCATTGTTGGTTACAGTACTCTGAACTGACAGTATTTTTCCTTTATTACTCTGAAAATTTCAAACCACTTTCTCTTGACCCTTAAGGTTTCTTTCTGCTGAGAAGTTGGATATCTGGCAATTTAGGACACTTATATGTCATCTGTTTCCTTGTTTTGCAGCCTTGAGTATCTTCTCTTTATTTTTCACCTGTGAGAGCTTTACTATAAGAGGTCTTGATATAGACTTGATGGAATTATATTGACTAGTGAATTTTCATTTTTCTATATTTAGATATGTATAGTATATATTATTGATACAGTTCTGTTATCATTTCCTTGAATTTACTTTTTACCTATTTTATATTCTCAAGTCCATCTTGAACTTCATTTATCTGATAGTTGTTCTTCTAATATTGCCACAAAGTTTCCATAAGCTACTTCATTCCTTCATTGTTTTTCTCTTTCTACTATGTATTTTCAAACACTCTGTATTTGATTTTTTTTTTTTTTTGTGTGTGTGTGTGTGTGTGTGTGTATGGTGCTGGGGATTGAACCCAGAGCCATGTGCATGCAAAGGAAGCTCTCTACCAACTGAGCTATATATCCCAGCCCATCAGACAGTCAGTATTTGAAATCAGTAATTATTTCTTATATTTGTTCTATCCCACTGTTGATAACTTTGATATCATTCTCAATTTAAGTGTGTTTGTTTTTCAGTTCAATAACTTGTTTGATATTTTAACTGCTTCCATATTCGTGTACAATATCTTTGTCAGAGTAATGGGATGTTTCTCTATGATTTTGTCAAGCTCATTGAGTTTCATTAATATATTCTGTATCCAAAAGGTCTACTATACTGATTACTGCTTGGTCAGTTTTGGGCACATTGTATTGAAGACTAGGTGAGGTCACTGTTTCCTGAATGCTCTTGTCGATTGTTATTATATGGGCATTGAACAATCAGGATGAGACATTTACTCCAGTCTTCCTGATCTGTCTTGTGTTTGTATGTGTGTGTGTGTGTGTGTGTTTGTGTGCTGTCTGTCTTTCCAGAAATCTGAAGCAGGTTGCTTCTTTTCTCAAAGCCATTAATTACTTCCACTATTTCAGCATGGGTTGATGTCTAGTGCCAGGTTTATTGGGAGTCTTCTGTTAATTTGTTGTCACGGTTTCAGTTCTTGTGGGCCATTCAAGCCTAGTTTAGTCCCAAATACATTGTTGGTATATTGTTAAAAAAAAAATAGAACATCACCTAGTGAGAGAAGTCTGTATATACAAGTCTCTCACTGAGTCCAGGATAAGTTTGGATGCCTTCCCAAAAGATAATAGTTGATGGGTACTATACTATACAATGCTATATTAGTCTCTGGAGATACTGCAGAATCATGCCTAGTTCTGAGAAGATTTTACTGTGGATTCACCAGTCTCAGGCTCCTATGTCACACCTGGAGCTACCAAATCCATCAAGCTGTGTCATATCATGAGTCTACAGCCCACAAAGATCAACCCAATGCTGGGTTATGCCCCAGGCCCATGATGCTATGGGGTCCTTGTTTCTGATGTGGACTTGTGTTGTAAGACTTTTGCAACCAGCAACAGGTTATGTTCTAATAGATTAGAGCTGTATCTTCCCTTGGCACTAGAGCTGTTCCAGAGGGTCCATCTGCAGGCAAACCTGGAGATTTCAGCTGTTAGTTTTGCCTGTTATTAGGTTTGAGACTCATAGCTTCAAGGACCCACATGGTCTTAGTGGTGCATCAGGGCTTTTTCTAAAGCTGACAGTAATACAGTCCAAAGCAAGTGTCTATCCCACCAGGACACAGTTATCTTCATGATTCTAAGGAAGTTCTATAGATACATGTCTGAGTAGTAGTCTGTCTATAGCTGTCCTGCCTGAGATTGGGGGATGGGTTAAGTATAGTCCCATGGACATAAAGACTGGAGCAGCCAGGCTTGGTGGTAAATACATGTAATCCTAGCAAATCAGGAGGATGAGGCAAAAAGGTAACAAGCAAGACTCTAAGCAACTTAATGAGACCCTATCTTAAAATAATAATAATAATAATAATAATAATAATAATAATAATAATAATAAAGGCCGGGAATGTGGCCCAGTGGTAAAGTCCCTTTGGGTTCAATACCTGGTGCCAAATAAAATAAAAGACTGTGATAATTTGGGTCACACCAGAGTCTTACAGCCAAAGTGGCCTGCAAATCTTGGGAGAGGAGAATATGTGTTCTAGGTTCTTTCTAAAGCTGGAACTGTTGTTACTAAAACTTGGGTTTGTTCCACCAATGCACAAGTCTCTGCTTGATACTAGGGTCCATCTGAAGGCTCTGTTCCTGAGCTCTGGACTGTATATGGGGTCTCCAGTTTCCACTGGATTCCTAGTTTAATTGTAGAGGGCTTGGCATTTGTTTTTGAGACATAATTTTGTGTTAGTATTCACGCCCTTCTCCCCAGTAGCTGGAATATTCCTCCCTGTTCTTCCACCTTAGGTTAAAAAAGAGGTGGTAGAGTTACTAAGCTATTTAGCCTATGACAGTTTCAGTGGAACAACCTGTGTGTTTGCCTAACAGAGGGGATTTTAGGGCTTTTTTCCTAGCACTGGTTTCATTGTGATGAGCCAACATGGCTAAGGATGGACTTAACTGTCCCTTCCCTAAGCTGAAGGCTGTCCTCTCCATGATGGGCTACTTGAAATTTTGGGAGGAATGAATGGGAAACTGTTTTCTTCCTGCATTCTTCAATGTGTCTTTTCATTTTATTATACTCGCTCACCTAATTAGCTCATATGAAAGATGTTTTTCACATTAATATCGGCTCAACTTATTATGTCAGTTGGGAGGGCTATCATGGAAGATTTGGCTTCCAGCTTCTTCAACTTTCCACATCTATTATTTTGAACAATTATCTGTCAAATCAACTAAAAAGAACATAGAGGAGAAAAGGTGAGTTTTCAGGTTTGAAAAGTTCAAGTGAACTTCTCACGAGAAGGGGATATATCTGCTAGAATTGTTAGATAATATTTGCACTTGGATAGAATCTCACTGAGAGCATATTAAAGGAAAATAAGGAGATGCTATCAAAGTTAGGCTAAAGTGTAAATATACATGATAATAGAAAACTGTGTCATCATGATATTTTAAAACCATAACATAGACCTTTGCTTCAAGGGTTTGATGCACCCCTGTAATTTGTGTTTAATCCCATGTTGGGTTAACATCTTGTGGATTTTGCTTACAAATGGGACTTAAATTTAGTGCATATTTCCATTACTTCTGTAGTGGCCTTTCATCTTGATTTAGATCTCAAATATTGCAAATTAAGAAAAAGCTACACCCATACATTGTTGGTGTGACTGCAAATTAGTATTATCACTTTAGAAACAATATGGAGATTGCTCAAAAGACTAGCAATAGAACCACATATGACCCAATTATCTGATTTCTTAGTAACTATTCAAAATAATTAAAATCTGCATAAAATAGTGATGTAGAAACATCAATGTGTACAGCAGTGTAATTCACAATACCCAAGTTATGTTATCAGTCCTGATGCCCATCAACAGATAAATGAAGAAAATATTTTATATATATATATATATATATATATATATATATATATATATAATGAAATTTTATTCAACCATAAAGAAGAATTAAATTAGAGCATTTGCTTGTTAAACAGATGAAACTGGAGAACATCATACTAAAATAACTAAGCCAGACTCAGATAATCAATTTTCAAAAGTTTTGTCTCATATGTGGAGACTAGAGCAAAGTAAACCGAAAAAGGGAGAGGGAGTTGTGTCTCATGAAAACTGAGGGAAGTTCAGTAGAGTACAGGAAAAAGATTGAAGGGGAAGGAGTTGGGGCAGGAAAAGGAAAAACAAGTGTAGAATGAACTTGACAGAATTATGCTATGTACATGTATCAATACACCACAGTAAATTCCACCTTTATGTATATCTAGAAAGTACCAATTAAAAACAATAAATAAGTAGAAGTAGAGTAATAGACGTGAGATCAGGGAATAGGGTGAGGGAAGAAAGGAGAGAAAGAGCAGTGGGGACTGAAATGTAGCCAACTAAATTCTATGCATATATGATCATGTCAAAATTAACCCCACCATTATATATAACTATGAGGTACTATAATATTTAAAAATAAAATAAAATATATTAGTGACACCTTGTCAAAAATTAGATAATTAAGAATTTTATTTTACACTCATTTATTATTTCTGTAATGATTTATATGAATTTACTATCCATATCATTTTATCTCTCTCTTAAGAACTTCTTTTAATATTACTTACAAGTCATATCTATGATGAATGAATTCCCTTTATTTCTGTTTGTCTGAGAAATCTTTGTTTCTTTTGAAAGGAATTTTTTTTTGGATACAGAATTATCTACTGGTGATAGAGTTCTTTCCATACTTTTAATATTTAGCTTCACCTTTTTCTTGCATGATTTCTGAAGAATAATCCAATCTAATACTATTTTTGCTGCAAAATTTTAATGGAGCATTATAATTATACACAATATTGAGATTCATTGTTACATCTTTGTGTATGCACAGAATAGAACACTATTTTAATTTTTTATTAACATGTATTAACTATACATATTAATGGGGTTTAGTGTGATATTCCCATACACATAAATAGTATTCACTGATCAAATACAATCTCCCTTTATCCAGACTTCCCTCCTACCAACCTCTATTGTTCCCCACCTTCAGATTAATTTTTATTTTTCAGCTTCTATTTATGATAGGCAGCATGTGGAACTTGTCTGTTTCTGGCTTTTTTCATTTTAACATAGTATCTTCCTGTTTCTTCCATTTTTGTTCCACAAATGACAGGACTTCATTCTTCCTTATGATTAACATTCATTTGTGTATATATGCCACATTTTCCTTTCCAACTTCTCACTTGAGGGAAACACAGGCTGATTCTTACCTTAGATATTGTAAGCAGTGCTGCAACAAACCTGGCCTTGAAGATATGTCTCAAGTATCTTGTTTTAATTTCTTTTAATATACCCAGAAGTGGGATAGCTGTATCATAGGGTAAATCTATTTTTATTTTTTGCAGGACTATCATGTTTCTTCATAATAGATCATTTAATTTACATTCTTACCAACAGTGTATAAAAGATCATTTTTTCTCCACATCCTTGCCAGCAGATGTTATCTTTAGTCTGTTTTGATAATAGCTATTCTTTTGGAGTGAGGTGATATTTAATTGTGGATTTTGCATATTTTTATATTTAAAAGTGTTTCTAAATTGATTCATAAAAACTTAAAAATTGGGCATTTTAATGAGGTATCCTGTATGTTTTGATACATGTATACATTGCCTAAAGATTAAATCAAGTTAAGCATAATTATTTCCTGAAACACTTATCACTTCTTTATGGTAAAATCTTTCAGAATAATTTCTCTTGCTTTTTTCAATTATACAGTACACTATTGTTACCTATAGTCTAATTTAACTGTGCAATAGCACACTAGAACTTCTTGTTCCTATCTAATTATAATCTAGCACCTGTTAATCAACCTTTCTCCATCTTTTCCCCACTTTTGTCACCATTCTACTCTCAATTTCTACAAAATCAACTTTTTTATTTTCCACATATATTTGATATCATGTGGTACTTGTCTTTTGGTATTTGACTTATTTCACTTAACATAATGATCTCCAGTTTTATCCACATTGTTGCAAATGACGTGACTTTATTCTTTTTATTGCTGGATATTATTCCATATGAATAGGTACCACTTCTCTCTACTCATTCATCAGTTGACTGACACTTGAATTGCTTCTAACTTTTGGCTGTCTTACACAGTGTCACAATAAACATGGAGGTGAACATGTCTCTCCAACATAATGCTTTCATTTCCTTTGAATTT
The DNA here is from genome assembly GCF_047511675.1 of Marmota flaviventris. Taxonomy (NCBI): domain Eukaryota; kingdom Metazoa; phylum Chordata; class Mammalia; order Rodentia; family Sciuridae; genus Marmota; species Marmota flaviventris. Next base: position 65,976,431 of record NC_092518.1, on the reverse strand, counting down.
ATATCCAGTAGTGTGCTGCAACACGCAACTAAATCAGTCAGGGTCACTCCAGGTGAATTGGGCTGGCACTAAATAAATACACAGGCACAGAAAGTTTGGGGGGTTCAGTGAGAGCTCCTCTGCCCCAGCTCCCACGAGGGAGGCGAGAGAGGCAGGTAAAAGAGAGAGAGAGAGCAAACCTGAAACCCTATTTATTTGGGGGAAAGACATTTGAGAAATTTCAGCCCAAATAAGGCAAGGGATTGGGTTTCAGGGGATTGCTTGGTGACGTCTTGTGGTCAGCAGATTGACTGACATCCTGGAAAGCCACACCAATATCAGGTGCTGTGTGAGATCAAAGACAGAGCCAGCAGAAAGAACACTGTTGCACAGCCCAGTCAGAGCAGCCACTTCAGTCCAGTCCCCTCATGTGCTCAAATGCGCGTAGCTCATACACATAGCCCATGGCTGGCTCATGACAGCAGTGGGATTACTGGTTTCATATCAGTTTTATTTTTAGTGTTTTAATGAACCTCCATAGTGTTTACTGTGACTGTAGGAATTTATGTTTCCATCAACAATGACATGAGGGTTCCCTTTCCTCAACATCTTCACCCAGTACTTATTGCATTAGTGGTTTTTTTTTATTATTATTCTTTATTTTTTTTTCTTTTTTTTAAGAGAGAGAGAGAGAGAGAGAGAGAGAGAGAGAGAGAAAGAGGAGAGAGAGAGAGAGAAAGAGGAGAGAGAGAGAGAGAGAGAGAGAGAGAGAGAGAATAGAGAATAGAGAATTTTAATATTTATTTTTTTTTAGTTTTCGGTGGACAACATCATTGTTTGTATGTGGTGCTGAGGATCGAACCCTGGCCGCACGCATGCCAGGCAAGGCGAGCGCGCTACCGCTTGAGCCACATCCCCAGCCCCCTTTTTTATTATTATTCTTAAGAACCATTGTTATTTGGGTGAGGTGATATTTCATTGTGGTTTTGATTTGCATTTCTGTGATGATTAGTGATGCTGAGCAATTTGTAATATATCTATTGGTCATTTATGTCATTTGTGAGATGTCTATTTTAGTCTATTGACCATTTTTAATCAGGTTGTCTTTTTGATATTGAGTTATTGGAGTTTCTTACCTATTGTGGTTATCAACCCCTTGTCAGGTATATACAATGCAAAAATTTCTCTCATTCTGTATGTTGACTATGTACTCTGTTGAGTGTTTCCTTTACTGCATAAAAGCTCTATAGTTTTGCATATTCATACTTATATACTTTTACTTTTATTTCCTGTGCATGTGGGGTCTTGTCCAACAAATCCTTGCCATTTCTAATGTCTCATCACATTTCTTTGGTTCCTTGTAGTGGTTTTATGACTCACATGTAAGTGTTTATTCCATTTTTGATTGATTTATTTATTTTAGATATACATGATAGTAGAGTGTATTTTGTTATATTATACCTACATGGAATATAATTTATTTTAATTAGGATCCAATTCTTGTGGGTGTACATGATGTGGAGTTTTGTAACTCATGAGAGATAAGGATCTAGTTTATTGTTCTGTATGCATATATCCAATTTTCACAGAAATATTTATTGAAAAGATTCTTCTTTTTCCAATGTATGTTATTAGTTCCTTTATCACAAATAGACAAATGGGTGTATTTTATCCTCTTTGATCTCTTCCATTGGCCTGTGTTTCTGCATTTATGCCAGTGTCATACTATTTTGCTTACTACAACTTTGTATTATATTTTGAAATCAGTGTAATGCCTCCTCAAGAGGATTTGCCTACTCAGAGTTGTTATTCCATACAAATTTCCTGATTGTTTTTCCTACTCCTGTGAAAAATGTCATTGTTATTTTAATAGGTATTGTATTAAAACTGTAGTTCACCATGGGTGGTACAGATGTTTAAAAAATATTGATTTTTCTAATTCATGAACATATGATATATTTCATTTTTTTGTCCTGTTCAATTTCTGTTGTTAATTTTATACTTTTTTTGTAGCTATTGTAAATGAGATTGCATTCTTGATTTCTCTCTCAGTTAATTCATTATTGGCAGAATAGCAACACTATTGATTTTTGTATGTTGAGTTTATATCCTGCAATTTTGGCGAATTCATTAATTAGGTAAAATAGGTTTACATGGAGTCTTTGAGGCTTGGTATATGTAAGATAAAGCCAACTACAAAGAGTGAGAATTTGACTTTCTTTTTTCCAATTTGTTTTCCCTTTATTTCCTTCTAATTTTTTTCCTTTTATTATGACACTTTTCTATCAGGATTATTCTTTCCCTATTAAAAGCTTTGGAAATTAATTATTACCCTTCTATTTTTTAAAAAACGTTTTGTAAGACTAGTCCTATTTCCTCAGTTGTTGAGAATATTACAATTAACATATCTTGATCATGAGATTTATTGAAGTTTTTATGATTAAATTTCTTTACTAGTTCTAAAGTTATACTTTAACTTTTATAATGTAATTCATTATTTGTTATTTATCAGTTTCTTTTTTCTTAATCTCTATAGTGTTTCCTTGTGTATGTTTCAGAGTGAACTTGCACTGTAAAAAAGTTATGTATATAGTATTTATGACATTCCCTTAGATAGTTTTTGTTTTTCTATCTTGTTCTTTTCCTTTTTATCAATAATTTTAATGAATATATTTAAAGTTGAACTAATAGTGACATGACATAAATTTAACCATTTTGAACTGTGCAATTCAATAGCATAAATATTCACAAAATATTCATTTTTGAACCATGACTTCTAGCTACTTGCAAGATATTTTCATCAGCCCAAATGGAAACATCATAATCATCATGAAGTCAATTTCATCCTATCTAACCTAACATTGCTAAAATTTTTGAGATGCAATTCACAGAATATAAAATTGATGCTTGTTTGTGTAATAATTCAGTGCATTTTTCTTCTATTCACAGTTATATAACCATTAATACTATGTAATTTCAGAGCTATTTATCACCCCTTAAAAAACCTTCTATATGTTAATAGTCAAACCCTGCATCCCTTTTCTCTAGCCCCTGGAAACAAAATACTTTGTGTTTATTTTTTTCTCTATAGTCATGTCAACTTTGGATACTTCATAAAGAGGACTTATACAGCTGGTTGTGGTGGCACACATCTGTAATCCCAGCAATTTGGGAGCATGAGGCAGGAGAATCCTAAGTTCAAAGCCAGCTTCAGAAATTTAGCAAGGCCACAAACAACTAGCCAGACCTTGTCCCTAAATAAAATACAAAAAAGGGCTGGGGACTTGGCTCAGTGGTTAAGTGCCTTTGGTGAAAGTGACCACAACACTCAGAGCAACCAAGAGATCTTTATTGCAGCAGTGCAACAGAGGAGAAGAGAGAAAGAGAAGAGAGAGAGAGCGCGCGCAAGAGAGAGACAGAGAAAGCAAGAGAGATAGCAAGAGAGATAGAGCAAGAGAGAAGAGCAAGAGAGAGAGAGAGCAAGAGAGAGAGGGGCCCGGCAGGAGGGAGTTTTTATAGCCCAAATCTAATGAGGTCTCTGGGTCTGCAAGCTGCCTTGTTGGCACAAGGGGGGTTAAGTGTTTGGCCTTGAGCAAGGGGTTGAGTGTTCAGCCTTGAGCGGGGGGCTTGGGCGTTTGGGCTTGAAGCAAATAGTTGATAAAGAACCAGACCGAGAGTTTGAGTGGCCAGGTCATCCTGCAGCTAACTTTGTTTGGCATACCCTGCAGACAGCTTACTCAGCCTGTCCTGCACCTAAAACTGGGTTGGATCTTTGATCCCCAGTAGAAAAAAAAAGAGAGAGAGAAAGAGAGAGAGAAAAAGAGTTATACAATTATGTTATTTGTGTGACTGAATTATATCACTTAGCATAATTCTTTCTTTTTCAGTAATGCGAATGAAATTCATAGTGCTTTACCAGGGAGATGCTCCCAGCAATCCTTCCCTTTCTTTTTGAGACAAAGTCTTGTAGTTATTCTGACCATGGAAATAGACAGGGAAGTGTTCCCTGTGAGCAAACTCTTGGTGACTGAAATGCCCAGCAGTTTCCCTCTGAGGCTATTAAGATAACTATGTGGATTCACTACCTGTTTCTGTAGTAACATCCTTGGGTGTGAGAAGTTCTGTGTTTGTATTAACCTGGACCTTATCTCAGTTAGCTAGCACTCAAGGTTAAAGAAATACTAATTAGAATATAGTCATGGTAATGGGAAATATGTGTTCTTTGAGTTAATAAACTCCCAGGCTGGAAGGAATGGACACTTCCCTTCTTCTTCTTCACTACTTCACTGTCTCCTCTCCATCCTGTCTTTCTGCTGGTATCTTGTGTCTCTGTGTCTGTTCTTTGTGCGCCTCCTCACAGGTATTCCTCCACAGGTGTTCCTTTACAGAGTCTCACTAATTTGTCAACGCTGGCTTTAAACTTGCAATCCTCCTGTCTCAGACTTCTGAGTTGCTGTGATTATATGTGTGTGCCACCACATCCAGCTGCATAATGTTTTTAACTTTTGTTCATTTGGTAGCATGTATTTTTAAGTAGCTTGTGCACTTTATATATGTTTTAAAATTTGTTTGCTTTAATTTATTATTTTATTATTATACTTTTATTAAGTTAAAATTTGTGGGGATATCCCCCTCATTTGTAATAGTTAATTGCAACATGTGTTTTCTCTCTTTATTAGTATTGGGAGAATTATTTATTTTTTATTTTCAAATAAAGTTGGCTTTTAAAATGTTTTTGTTATTTGTTTTTTATTTCATTGATTTACACTCTTTGTATTTACTTATTTTTACTTTTATGTAAATTTTCTTGTCCTTATCTAACTTCTAAAGATTAAAACTTGGGTAATTTTATTTAAATGTTTTTATTTCCATTGGAAGTATTTAAAACTGTAAATTTTTCCCTTCTTTACTTTTCCCACAGAACCCTGTATTTTAGATAATTATATTTATTTCAAAATGTTTTGTAATTACTTTTGTGTATTTCCTTAGGTATTTTTGTTCACTTAATCATAAAATACTTTGTTTCTCTCCACACCATTGCTATTGATATCTAATCCATTTAAATAGTGGTCACAGAATGTACATACTCTGTAACAGTTTTAGTTGTGTTTTTTATTAAGACTTGTTGTATTGCCTAGAGTGTGGTCTGTTTTCGTAAATATACTGTGAGCAGTTAAACAGAAGTGCATTCTCAAGTTTATAAGTGCAGTGCTTTATAAATGTAAATTAGGCTAAAATAACTGGTATCTTCTTATTTTCTATATATTTACTAATTTTTCTCTTGTTTATAACTTTTTTTTCTGAACAGACTATTAGAATGTTCATCTAACTTTGGGGGATTTTCTGTTTTTCCATTCATCTTTTAGTTTTTTTCTCAAGGTGTTTTAAAGTTCTGTTATTAGATGTATACATACTTAAAATTATTATGTTGTCCTGATAATTGACTCTTATCATAAAGAAATATCCCTCTTTTATTTCTGGTAATATTCCTTGTTTTAAAGTTGATTGTTTGATATTAATGTAACTACTTTAGCTTTCTTTTTCTTATTGTTTCATGTTATGTATGTTTTTCATCATTTTGCTTCAGTCTAAATGTGAGTATGTGTTCTTGTTTAATCATAATTCAAACCCATTTTTTTTACACCAAATACATGTGCTTAGTAATTTACAATACATTTCCTATCCTAAGAAATAGCTTTTCTGTAGTGCCTCTCTCAGTAAGTTCAATTTCTTGTCATTACAATACATCAGAATAATGCTTATCACAGCTGATAGAAATGCCTTTAAAAGTGCTTTCCAGATTTGACAACATTTCCCCCCTCAAAATTTTATAAGAAATAGCTTCATGAAACATTTCCTCCTGTTTTTTTTTCCCATTCAGTGTCTATATTTATGGTACATTATGAAAGCTCTGGATGTGATTATTCATTGTATATCTAAAACTGACAATGTTCTAGTTTCCCCTTTTGAAAAGTTGATTCTCAAAAATTCTTGTTTGTCAGAATTTCTGTTGTATGAAACACCTGTTTGGCACTTGATGGAATGTATTCACATTAGACCTTGTATTGTTTATACATATTACTCTGTATGATTTCCAGATGGGCAAATATTCACCATTATCTTTAGCGCTCTTTTCAAGTCTTCTCAGTTTGCTTAATTTTGTTATTTCATTTAATCACAAGATGAGACAGTTTACTGAAATAATATTTGTGATTACTGAAAATTAAATTCATGTCTTAAAAATAAGAGCAAGTTCAAATGCCTCCTTTAAAAGATTGCTCCACTAACAAATTGAATATTAAATATGGAAATATAATAAGAATATATTGTAAAACATATTATATGAAAATAAAAATAAAGGAAACAATTTTATTTTATTATGGCATTTCATATTGTGACAACTGACTAGTGGCAGTTTTATTTACCTTGTTAAAAATACCTATGCTGGGCTTGGGTTGTGCCTCAGTGGTAAAGTGCTTGTCTCTCAGGCATGAGGCCCTTGGTTCAATCCTCAGCACCATGTTAAATAAATAAAAATAAAGATATTGTGTCCATGTACAACTAAAAAAATATTTTAAAAAATCTATGCTATCATACATTCTTATTTCACTCAGCCTGACTATATGGAATTTATCCAGAGAATTTTACAGTGCTAACATTTAAATGGGTTTCTTCCCTCTGAGTAACTTCAGGCCATAACTAATACATTTACTGAGCTGCTTCCAGTAGCACAGGACAGAGTTGTCAAAACTCTCTATAAAATTATGCATAAGACTTATGTGTAATCATTGTCTGAAGGCACATTTGTTTCTTTTGAAGTAGGATGGTTTGCAGTTTTGGAGGATACTGAAAGGATAAAAGAAATTGAAATTAAAATGTAAAGGACCAGGTTTTGTGAAGTTTCTAAGCTGCACTCAGAACCTGAAATTCCTGTGGCAGTTAAGATAATTCCCGGAACTGCCCATTAGATGTGTGTGGAAATCCCCCCCCCCTTGACCACCTAGTTGCTTAATGACCTGGACCCGTGCAGCTCAGCATGTACGCACCCCAGGGCCTAAACCAATCAATTTGAATGTATACCCCACCTTAGGACTGACCTATCACCCCTGCCCGACCTGTTCCCACCAATGAATGTACTAATCATGTTTGAGAGTTGTTTAATTTTCCCGCGGTGTATGATGATTTGTTAAAAGGGGGCTATGATGTGTGTAAAGTCCCTGCTCTCTCTAAAAAATGTATATAAACCCTGCACAAGTTGTTCTCTGGGCTCTTGGCCGCTCTCCCTTCTTGAGTGAGCACGGAGCCCCAGCGTGCTGGATCTTCAATAAACCCCCTTTTGCTGTTGCATGAGACGGTCTCTTGGTAGTCTCTTCCTCCATCGTTCGCAGGTCCCTTACAATACTAATAAACTTTGGAAATGTTGGGAAAAATGTCTGAAACAAAATGCATGCAAGAGATACATAGCGTTCCTGGACCTTCATTTCCTCCAAGAACTAATCCCAGTCTAATTAATATTTCCTTTTCAACTGCTAACACATTCCTGTTTCCACACCCTGACCTAAATCAGCATATGAACACCAAGTACCTAAAACACTTTAGCCTTCTTTGTCTTTTCCTCAGAAATTTCTATTTCAGCTCCTTAACTCCCTTTTTGTAAAATTTTACTCTGATTTGATAGCAGAGTTAATATTAGAATCTTCTTATTTTCAGTGCTATATTCTTTGTATCAAATTCTGTTACCACTTTTTGTATCATTTGCATTTTGAGAAATTAGAGGTATTTAAAAGCCAATTCAAAATAAAAGAAAGCAGATAGCATGTGTAAGTACTTTGTATTTTGAAATTTAGAATATTTTTTTGCAAAAATGTAAGGTGATTTCATGTTATTTGGCCATGGTCTGTCTTTGCTGTTTTCTGTACTATGTCATTTGTGAGAGCCTGGAGATGGGTCATCTGGTCAGTTTTACAGCTGTTTAAAATAAACATTTAAATTAAGCTAAATAGATACCTTATGGTCTTTCTATTGTTTGATATGTACAGATCTACATCAGTCTTCAGAGTAAAAAAAAAAAAGTGTAAAATGGTGCAGCCAGTTCTTAAATAGTCTGGCAGTTCCTCAAAAAGTTAACAAAGAATTACCACACAACCTAGTAATTACCCTCCTGGATATATTCTGAAAAGAGAAGAAAATATGTGTCCATACCAAACTTTGAATATAAATGTTTATAGCAGCATTATGTCACAGTAATCAAAAAGCAGAAATGTCCTTAATGTCCATCAATGTAAGGGATAAATAAAATGTGACACGTGTAAAATGATACAATAATATTTAGCAATAAAAAAGAATGAAATACAGGATCTTGTCAGCAAGATGGTGGACTATCATGCTCTAGGCTTTCACTCCCTGATGAAAACACTGAATAAGCAACAATATATACACCAAAACAATTTTGAGAGATCACTAGTAACCAGTTAAAAAGCTGAAGCAGCCATACAAATACTTAACCACAAAAAATTTTCACTCAAAATTTTATTGTATTTCTGTTCGAACTTGCCTCAGTTCCTCCTTTGTATAGCAAGGCACACCCAGGAGAGAATTGATCAATTCCTGGCTCCTTCTTCAGAGCAGAAGGAAAAGAGTGAAAATTGCTAGAAATAATCTGCCTTGTTTTAGAGCTACTAGAGGGGTTGATTTCTGTCTTGGCTGAATTGGAATGCTGATGGGAATGTTGGCATAAATTGGTTATCAGGCTGAAAGTTGCTAAAACTGGTGTCAGGAAGTGCTATACAAGAAAGAACTGCAGGGGGACTGTCTGTCCTGGAAGGCAAGATATTATTGGCTGAGCGATACAAAAGAAAAAGGGGTGAGACACTTAGGAAAATTAAACTATTAAAAAGCATCAATGCTTAAGGGGAAACTGGTACAAACACACACACACACACACACACACACACAGAGAGGAAGATGCATCCTTAGAAAAGGTTTGTGAGAACTCTGAGACATTACAATTGCCTGATTAGTGATATTCTATTCATTGAGCCACTACACAAAGACTGGGAAACTCAACAAAACATTAAAAAAGAGGAGAGGACAACCCATTAACAAAATAAATTTCCACAAACAGAACCTAAAGAAACAATCCTCTGATTTCCTTGACAAAGACATTAAAACAACTGTCTTAAATATTTTAATGAGAGAAAGGAAAACATGAATGGATAAATGAACATAACCAGGAAAACTGTATATGAATTAGGTGAGAATATAAATAAAGAGTTATAAATTATTTTTAAAAAGGAAGTCTGTAGTTGAAATAACTGCATTGAATAATTCACTAAAGGATTTTAACAGCTGACTCAAACAGGTAAAAGAAAGCGATATGATGGCAGGTGAAAGGAAAGTGACCACAACACTCAGAGGGACCAAAAGATCTTTATTGCAGCAGTGCAACAAAGAGAAAAGCAAGAAGGAAAGAAGGAGAGAGAGAGAGAGAGAGAGAGAGAGAGAGAGAGAGAGAGAGAGAGAGAGAGAAGAGAAGGGAAGGGAAGGGAAGGGAAGGGAAGGGAAGGGAAGGGAAGGGAAGGGAAGGGAAGGGAAGGGAAGGGAAGGGAAGGGAAGGGAAGGGAAGGAGGGAAGGGAAGGGAAGGGAAGGGAAGAGGAGAGATGAAGAGAGAGAGAGCAAGAGCAAGAGAGAGACAGAGAGCACATGCAAGAGAGACAAAGAGAGCAAGAGAGAGAGAGAGAGAGCAAGAGAGAGGGGGGCCTGGCAGGAGGGAGTTTTTATAGCCCAAATCTAATGGGGCCTCTGGGTCTGTAAGCTGCCTTGTTGGCCCAAGGGGGGTTAAGTGTTCAGCCTTGAGGCAAACAGGTGGTAAAGGACCAGATAGAGGGGGGTTTGAGTGCGTGGGCTATCTTGCAGCCAACATCTGTTCAGCCTGCCCTGCAGACAACACAGTTCAGCCTGCTCTGCACCCAACAGCAGGTAAATTGAAATGATCAAGCATTAGGAAGAAAAGGATAAAAAGGAATCATGGCCTAAAGATCATCATCAAACAGATCAATATATAGAGTATAGACGTACAGGAAAAGAAAGAGAAAATTACAGGAAAATTTATTGAATAAATAATTACTAAAATATTCCAAAGTTTGAGGAGGAAATGGTATATAAATACAAGAATCTTAAAAAAACTGCAAGAAGGATAAACTCAAGGAGACCCATATTGAAACACATTATTATTACACTTCACAAAATCAAAGACAAAGTCTTGAAAGAAGCAAGAGAAACGTGACTCCTTATATATAATATGAACCTTTATAAGATCATAAAGAGAATTCTCAGCAGGAACCTCACAAACTAGAAGGTATTGGAATATTATATATTTAAAGAGCTCAAAAAATATCAACTGAAAATACTATATCAGCAAACGTGTACTTCAAAGTTAAAGAAATGAATATATTAATAATGATTAATGTACAATGGAAGAAATTAATACATTTCAAGATAAACAAAAGCTGAGGGAATTCACTACATGCCAATGAGAAATCCTAAAAGGAACCCTTCAAATTGAAACCAAATGATGCCAAAGAGTAAATAAATAAAAGAAGATAATATAAAGTTTTGAGAATAAAAGTGGCAGATAAGATGAACCCACAATATGTTAACTGCTCCCCAAGAATGATACAAAATAACCATTGTATGCTGGCATATTGAAGTAGGAAGCCTGTGGGACTACACGGGAAGGTAATCCAGAGAGCTAGCTATTTTGGTGAATCCAGAATAATGGGTTTCTAGGTAAAAAGGGAACTAATAAAAAGGAATATACTATGGCAGTGCCAAAAGTGTGGGAACTCAGTGAGGGAAGAGAAGCTCCCCTCCAATGAGTCAAAGCAAATCCTTCCACATAAAGATATGCATGTGTTATTCAGAAACTTCACAGTTGGGGCAGAAAATAAGTATCACATACATTGATGAGCTAGTGAGGGAGAAAGTCCAGAAGTTTCTAATAGAGTTAATGAAAGTGGATAAGTGACAACAGCTTAAAAATACTGAAGTTCCTGAGTGGAATATTAGAAAGCACTATAGTTTGCCTGTGCTTATCATGCCATCTTTTAAATTCTTTTTTGTATTGTTTTTGGTATTCTTGACTTTTGAGTCCCAAAGAACAAACAGCCACTTGGGCTTTACTTTCCACTGGATTGGTAGACATGTTATGCTCGAATTCAGGACCCCCAAAGACCACCAGAGACCCAAGATCGATGTAAGCAGCAAAGAGGTGTTTATTGCGAGCTAGCTTGGTCCTCCGCGCGCACACACAGTAACTGGTGACGCTGAGAGGCCCTGAGCCCAGTGTTTGCAGCATTTTTATACATTTTTTGGAGAGGGCAGGGACTTCACATACATTATAGCATCCCTTAGCAAATCATCACACACCGCAGGGAAATCAAATAACAACTCTAAAACATGATTAGCACATTCACTGGTGGGAACAAGTTGAGTAGGGGTGATTGGTTACTACAAGAGGGGGATTCATTTGAACTGATTGGTTTAAGCCAAGAGGGGTGTTCCTGCTGAACTACATGGTTTCCCAACACCATAAACTACTGGGAGGGTCATCTGGCATCCCAGGTATTTCCCTGTCTCATGCTGATTGGTGGCTGCTAGGGGGCTGCTATGGATCCCCACCTAGCCTGACTGAGTCAGGGACACCTGGCACAGATCTCTCCTGTTATTTGTAAATAAACAACTTAGCAGGGTGGGAATGTTCTTAGGAGTGCTCTGTGGGTTTTTCCAAGGGCTAAGGTCATGCCCCTTCCTTGGACAGGCTTTGCTCTGAGATAGAGGCTGGTTTTTCAGACAGAGATATAAAACCATAACACAGACTTGGAAGAAGTTTCAGGCAGTGACAGGAGCTATGGCTTCTGATTTGCAAGTCCGCAGAACAGAGAGGAGCAAAAGACAATTTCAAATGAAATTGGCAGTCTGAGCTCAGGGATAAGGTGCATGGCTGTCAGGGGGTGGGTGGAGTTATCATACTTCAGAGTTGGGTGAAAAGTGGTGATGCTTCAACCTCCTACCACTGGCATTGCACCATCTCCCCAATATCTAGAATGATTTGAAGGATAGACTGACATATTCCATAAACCTCCACCCAGCTCATGGACTGAGGGTACTGGAACAAAGAGTTCATTGAAACCTGGATTAATCCACAAGTTGTATGTCCTGCCAGACATACACACCCATCCCTAGTCGCAATAACAAAGTCTTGTTGAGGGTAAAATCTGCTATGAAACCGACAACACATGCTACCAAGTAAGAAGAGGATGAAATTCAACATACAGTCCACCCTAACAAGTTTGACTGGTTTAGGTCAGAGCTGAGAACAAACACATTATGTGATATTTATGTCACACTGACTTCTTCAGAGCTGGGACATTTTAAAATTAAAACCCAAGAAAGTAATGTTTCCATTTAAAAACACTCACCAAGAATATAATGGAATTTTCTATGAGTGTTATTGCATTAATTGCTCTACATAAACTGATTTCTAGCATATTCCCATGTTGTGTTCTTTCTGAGTTCTAATTTTGTGTGTTAGGACAATTAGTTGGACCCTCACTTGATATCTCTTTTCTAATCTTGATTCCCTTCCCCTCTCCTTCAACCTTTGTTTCCTCTTTTATCTTCTTTTTCCCTTCCCTACCCTTTTCTATATTTTCTCATTTTTTATCCTTTCTATATTTTCCCTATTTTATCCTTTGATACAATTCAATTAATTTATCATCATTATTGCTTAAGCTTTTCAACCTATTATATATATATATATATATATATATATATATATATATATATATATATATAATATTTCTCACTCAACTGTTCTTTAGATAAAACTGCTATAGAGATCTTAGTTTTAATATTTTTAGCATATATTGATGCATGTTTTGCTCTTACATTACTATTACAACTAGCAGTTACTCTCTCCTCTAAAAGTGGTACTCATGATTGAACTTAACACATTGATTATTCTGCCTGGATATGTTGAAATTATATACTCCAAGCCCAGTGCTTATTATAAAAAGATAACTACTCACTACAAGATCCTGACATGAAACAGGAAAAGGTATCCATCTCGACATGTGAGTAAATATAAAACCTTACAAAATAAAGAGGACAAGAAGGTGCCAGCAAATGTTTATAGCCTCCCAATAATGGAATCACCATAGATAGTAAAGTAAATAAATCCAAGACAAATAGTTACAAAAGTAAATTGTTCAAATGATTCAAAACATTCAAAAACTGAATTAATGGAGAAAATGTATAATGTGAAAGAACATTTGAATAAAGACAAAGAGAATATTTAAAAAAAAAAAAACCCAGAAATCGGAATTGAAAGACTTAATAGATGGAATAAAAATTCAGTTGAAAAGTTCACCAATAGATTAGATGTAGCAGAACACAAAATGTCAAGAGTTTGAAGACATAGTAAATTGGCCTTGAACATTCTAACACTAATAAAGAAAAAAAAAGAAAAAATGATCATAATATACAAAACTATGAAACATCATTAAGAGACCAAATTAATTATCATTGTCATTGAGGAAGTAGCAAAATTACAGGCTAAAAATAAAGGCATTGAAAATATTTTTAGTGAAGTAATACCAGAAAAATTCCAAATATTAGAAATATGATGAACAACCAGATTTAGAAGGCATTTAGAATCCCAAGGGACAAGATAAAAAGAACCTCTCCATGACACATTATTATAAAACAACTAACTTAAAGAATAAGGAATAAACATTTAAATGTCCCAAGAGAGAAATATGTCACATTTAGAGGTGAATCAATCATAATAAGATCTCTTTTTCTTTATTAGTGCATTATGTTATACATAATAGTTGGCATCATTTTTAAAAAATCATACATGAATGGATGGAATTTACTCCATTTCGGTCCCTGGTGCCCTCCTCACCCACTTCACCCCTCTCCTCTCTCCTATTTTCCTTCCTCTACTCTGCTTGTCTTTCTTTTACTCATTTATTCATTTAATTTTTATTGGTGATTTGGAATACACTGTGGTATATTTATACATGCTTATGGCATAACTTTGTCAAATTTATTTCACATTTCTTCCCCTTTCTGATCCCTCCTTCCTCACTCTGATGCTCCTTCTATTCCACTGATCTTCTCACTATCTTTATTATACCCATGACTTTTTCCCTTATTTTGTTCTAGCTTTTTTATATGAGAGAAGCATTTGACCCTTTTTCTAAGTCTGGTTTATTTTACTTAGCATGATGTTCTCAAATTCCATCCATTTCCTGTAAACACCATAATTTCATTCTTCTTATGGCTAATTAAAACTCCATTGTGTTTATATACATTTCTTTACTCCATTCATCTAATGATGGATTCTGGGTTGGTTACATAACTTGACTATTGTGAATTGCACCACTATAAACATTAATGTGCTTGTATCACTATAGTATGCTGCTTTAGTTGCTTTGTATAAATACAAATGAGTTCCATAGCTGGGTTATAAGATGGTTCTACTATTATTCTTTTCAGAAATCTTTATACTGCTTCCTGAAGTTGTTGTAATGCTTTTCATTCCCACTAAAATGTATGAGTGTACCTTTTCCACTCACATCCTCACCAGCATATATTATTTGTATTTTTGATAATTGCATTTCTGACTGTAGTATTGATGTTCATTTCCTTTATTCTTAAGGAGGTTGAACACTGGTTTATACCATCCTTGGCCATTTGTATTGCTTCTTTTGAAAAATGTCTGTTTAGTTCTTTTGGCCATTTATTGTTTGGGTTATATTGTTTAAAGATTTTGACTTCTTTATATATGCTGGATATTAGTCACCAGTTCAAAGAGTAACTGTCAAATATTTTCTCTTATTCTGCAGACTCTTTATTCATGCCTATGTTTCCCTTTCTATGCTGAGTCTTTTTAATTTTATGACATCCTAATGGTTGATTCTTGATTTTAGTTATTGAGTTTTAGAAGTCTTATTTAGGAAGTTGTTGGAATGGGTTGGATTTGACCTTATGTTTTCTTCTAGAAGTTGTAGTGTTTCTGGTCTGGTTTTTAGATCCTTGATGCACTTTGAGTTGATTTTTATGTGGGGTTTTATGTGCTTATGGCATCACTTTTATTGCTTAGCACTTCTTTGGCTATCTTGGGACTTTTATTATTCCATATGAATTTGAGGTCTGTTTTTTTTTCTAGTTCTCTGAAGAACATCCATATTTTGAGGGGGGTAGTGTTGAATCTATAGATCACTTTTGGTAGCATGGCCATACTGAAAATATTATTTCTGCCTATCCAAGAACATGGGGAGTTTTTACAATTTCTAAAGTCTTCTTCAAATTCTTTCTTCAGTTTTCTATAATTTTCACTTTACAGATATATCACCCCCTTTCTTTGATTTATTCCCAAGTATTTAATTTTTTTTGAGATTACTGTGAATTGAATAGTTTTCCTCATTTATTTCTCAGCATATTCATTAATAGAATATAGGAAAGGTATTGATATTTGTATGTTGCCCATATATCCTGCTACTTTTCTGAATTTGTCAATTGGTTTTAAAATTCTCCTGGTGAAGCTTTTTTTTTTTGAGTATTTAAGTATACAATCATGTCATCAATAAGCAAAGTTAAATTTACTTCTTCTTTTTCTATTTGTCCCTTTAGTTTCCTTCCATTGCTTGATTACTATGGCTAGAATTTCAAGAGCTATATTGAACAGTAGTGGTGAGAGTGGACAGCCTTCCTTTGTTTCTGATTTTAAAGGAAATGTTATAGATTTTTTGTACATTCATTATGATGTTGACATACATACATCCATATTTTGTCACACATAGCCTTTATGATACTGAGAGACGTTTGCTCTATGCTTAGTTTTTTTCAGTGTTTTTTGATATAAAAGGTTACTAAATTTTGTTGAATGATTTTTATGTGTGCATTGAGATAATCATGTAATTTTATGCTTTATTATATTTATATGATGAATTACATTTATTGATTTGTATATGTTGAACTAAGCTTGCATCCCTGGGCTATGGTATACAAGATTCTTTATGTTCTTTAGAGTATGGATTGGTAATCTTTTCTTAAACATTTTTATATCCATGTTTATTAGGGATATTTGTCCATAGTTTTCTTTCCTTGATTTGTCTCTGTCTGGTTTTGATGTCTGTCTTCAAAGATTTAATTTGGTAATGCTCTTCTTTCCCTTCTTGTATTTTAAAAATAATTTTAGGAGAATTTGCATTAGTTTTCATATACAGGTTTGGTAGAACCAAGCTGAAAATTTATTCAATTTTGGGATTTTCTTTCTTGGGAGGTGTTTTATTACTGCTTCAGTCTCTTTTCTTGATAATATTCTGTTTATTATTTCCACATACTATTGGTTTATTTTGACTACATAATATGTGTCTTAAAATTTGTCAATATCTAGAGTTCATCTAATCCTCCCATGCTCTCTCTCCCTACCCCACTATGAATCATCCCCCTTATATAACAGAAAACATTCAGCATTTGTTGTTTTGGGATTGGTGAGATAAAAGGAGGCTGACTCATAGTGGGGTAGGGAGGGGGAACATGGGAGGAATAGATGAATTCTAGATAGGGAAGAGGGGTGGGAAGGAAAGGGAGGGGGCAGGAAATTAGCAAAGTTGGTGGAATGTGATGAACATCATTATCCAAAGTACATGTATGAAGACACGAATTGGGTGTCAACATACTTTATATACAACCAGAGATATGAAAAATTGTGTTGTATATATGTAATAAGAATTGTAATGCATTCTGCTGTCATTTCTTAAAAAAAAATCAATTAAAAATTGTCAATATCTTCCTGATTTTCCAATTTATTATAAGTTTTCAAAATAGTTTATAATGGTATTCTGGATTCCAGATATGTCTAGTAATACCTAATTTTTCATCTCTAATTTTGCTGATTTGGATCTTGTATCTCTTTTGGTTAGTTTAGCTAAAGATTTATCAATCCCGTTATCTTTTCAAAGAACCAATTCTTTGTTTTATTTATCCTTTCTTTTGTTTTTATTCTCAATTTTATAAATTTTATCTGCCAGTCTTAATTATTTCCTGTGTACCACTTGTTTTGGAATTAGTTTGTTTTTACTTTTCTAGGTCGTTGAGATATAACTTTAGATTGTTTATTTGGGATCTTTCTTTCTCTTTTAATTTTTTTTCATTTATTTATTTGAGTGTTTGTTTATTTATTTATTTTTTACATACATGACAATAGTGGAATGCCTTACACTCATTATTACCCATTTACAGCACAATTTTTTTGTAACCCTGTATAAAAAGTATGTTCACACCAAAATTATGCCATTACACATACAATCTTTTTCGTTTTTTTTTTTTTTGCATTACAATTCTTAATACACATATATACCACAGTTTTTCATATCTCTGTTTGTATATAAGGTATGTTGACACCAAATTCAAATCTTCATACATGTATTTTGTATAATGATGACCATCCCATTCCCCCATCCTTACTAATCCCCTTCCCCCTCCCTTTCCCTCCCACCCCTTTTCCTATGTAGAAATAATCTTCCTCCCATGCTCTCCTTCCCTACCCCACTTTGACTCACCCCCCTTATATCAGAGAAAACATTAGGCATTTGTTTTTTGGGATTGGCTAACTTCACTTAGCATAATCTTCTCTAACGCCATCCATTCACCTGTAAATGCCATGATTTTGTTCTTTTTTTATTTCTGAGTAATATTCCATTGTGTATAAATGCCACATTTCTTTTTATCCATTCATCCACTGAAGGACATCTAGATTGGTTCCACAGTTTAGCTATTGTGAATTGTGCTGCTATAAACAATAATGTGGCTGTGTCCCTATAGTATGCTGGTTTTAGGTCCTTTGGGTATAGTCTGAGAAGAGGAATAGCTGGGTCAAATGGTGGTTTTATTCCCAGATTTCCAAGGAATCTCCATACTGCTTTCCAAATTGGCTGCACCAATTTGCAGTTCCACCAACAATCTTTCTTTTTATAATGTAATCACTCAGTGCTTAAAATCATTCCTTTTAAAACTGCCTTCATAGTGTCACAGAGATATTTATATTTTATGTTTATTCTTATTTGTTTCCATTTTTTACTTCTTTTTACTTGGGATAGAACCCAGGGGGACTTTATGACTAAGCTACATCATCAGCCCTTTTATATTTTTTTATTGAGACAGGGTGTTACTAAGTTGCCACTGGTCTCAGTAAGTTGCTGACGCTGGCCTCAAACTTGTGATCCTCTTGGCTCAACTTTTTGAGTCACTGGGGTTACGGGTGTGTACCATCATATCTGACTGTTTATAAGAATTTTTAAAATTTTTCCCCTGATTTTTTACTAGGACTCAGTCCTCATTCAAAATTGTATTACTCTATGTCTCTTTGTTAAAATGTTGTCTTTTCTTTTTTTATATTGATTTCTAATTTCATTTCAATATGATCTGATAAAATACAAGAATTCATCTCAATTTTTGTGTTTTTTAAGAATTTCCTTGTGTCTTAAATTATGGTCTACTGTTCTGAAGGCTCCACATATAGCTGAGAAAAAATGAATTCATTTGTTGCTGGATGAAATATTCTGTAGATATCTATTATATACATTTGGTTAATCACATTTAATAGGACTGAAGAATCTTTACTTAGTTTGTGTGGATGCCTTATTTTGTCATGAGAAAGGCACATTAAAATCACCCAGCATTATTGTATTGGTGTCTGAGTATTTATATTGAGTAGTGATAGCTTTTGGGGGATTTTAATTTTAATTATTTTAATTATCAACTTTGTAAGTTCGTTATGTGGAATTTCCTCCAATGTTATTACACTGTGGTCAGTTTTTGAAGTGTTGTAAATTATTTGTGGCAACTTATTCCCTTGCTTCTTATATTTCTTGCATTTCTACCTATCAGCAGGATTATTATATTTTCTACTATTATACAAGGTTCTTTTTGTGAGCTTCTTTCTTATAATAAAGTGCTCCACGGTGAGCAAATATATGAGGGTCAGTACTGCAACTGAACATGTATCTGTCAGCACCAGTTAGGGAGAAGATACTAATCTCCATTAACTATAATCACTCCATAACAATGACATACAATAATAACCCTTAGAAATAAAACTTAGAACCACATTTTCTCTCATTCAAACATAAAATGAGAGTAATGTACTTGAATAGGTTGAGAAATTAGACATTAAAGATAAGAAAATAACTATTAGGATATGTATGGCTTGAAAAGAGAAAACTAGACAAATAAAAATGGAAAAAAAGGAGGAAAATCCAAACCAAGTTAAAAAGAAGAAAAAATGTTGGAGGTTGAAATATGAGCAGGAAATACAAGAATGAAAGGAGAGAATAAATAAGTACAAATATAAACATATGGTAGGAGAAAAATAATTATTTCAACTAATTCTTTTAAAAGTTAAAAGAAATATATCCAATTGAGTTAAAGACCACAATATCATAAAAGAAGGGAACACTTATCAATTCAGTATGAAAAAATAATATCTGTAAGATCAAAATCAAACCTTAGAGCTATGTATTATATCTCATGCTGATTTATTTGAGGTTGGATAATTTCTTATCAATTCTTCCTGATTTAAATTTAATCCAGATTTGGGACTTTTTTTTCCAATTTGCCAGCAATTAGAACTGAATTGTGTGATCTCTTTCACTGTTTTTGCTACTACTTTTCTATTTTAATTTGGTTTGTGTGTTATTCCAACTGATGGTAAGGAAGTAAGCTTGTGAGCTTAGTTTCTCCCTTAGTTACCCCTTCTCCCTGGCCTTACCCGTGACAGTGTTCCATGACAATAAATAATGCCCTTATTTTCTTCTTCAGTATCCAAATTTTAAGTCCCTTTGAGTCTTGGGCTTTCCAATAGTGAATTTTAGAATATTCCCTCTGTCAACCACCTCTCTGGCTGGCTGTCCTTTCAGTGCTTCAATTCCCAGATTTACAGAAGTAGAGTGTTGCTGCCTAGATCCATTCTATAATCTTTGTCTCTTTTGTTTTCTCTGAACAATATACTTTAATTTTTTTTAATTGTCGATGGACTTTATTTATTTATTTATTTATTTATATGTGGTTCTGAGAATTGAACCTAGTGCCTCACACATGCCAGGCAAGCACTCTACCACTGAGCCACAACCCCAGCCTTGGATGATATACTTTTGAAAAATGAGTAGTTAATAGAAGAAAGCAGTGGAGAAATGTAAAAATTCTCATAATCAAACCAGAACCTATATACAACATCAACAACAACAATTTCCAGGGGACTATGTAGATGGTACCAATAGGAAACTTTATAGCTATGAAAGTCTACATAAAAAATAAGAAAGATAAAAAATAAATAGACTCATTCTTTATCAAAAGTTCTAAGAAAAACAGGAATAAACCAATACCAGTATAATGAAGAAAATATTTAAGGTCAGAGACAAAATTAATAAAGGAAAAGTCAGAATAAGTATTAATGTAGCAAAAAGTTTGTTCTTTGAAAAGATAAATAAGAATATTATTAGATACTATTTTGAAAACACATATTCCAATAAATTGGAAAATGAATTCAATGTAGTAGGTAGTATGTTTTCTAGAAATTTACCTATTGGATATAGAAAACCTAAACAAACCTAACCTGACCAATAAAATTGATAAGATTGAGGCAGTATTAAAAAGCCTTCTAACAGTCGGGCCTGGTGGTGCCCTCCTGTAATCCCAGCAGCTCAGGAGGCTGAGACAGGAGGATTGTGGGTTCAAACCAGCTTTAGCAATAGTGAGGTGCTAAGCAACTCAGTGAGACCCTGTCTCATAATACAGAATAGGGCTGGGGATGTGGCTCAGTGGTTGTGCCTCTGAGTTCAATCCCTGGTACTGAGGGGGGAAAAAAGCCTTACAGCAGCAATACCAACAACAAAAAAATGCCAAAGATCACATATATTCTCAGCTGAATTGTACCAGACCATTAAGGAATAAATAATGTTAATGCACTTCCAGGTATACCATAAAATACAAAGTGGGAGAATGTTCCCAAATTTATTCTATGAAGCTATTATAAGCACAATAATAAAACAAGATTAGGACACAGAATGAAAAACAAAACAAACAAAAAACTACAAACCAATATGCCTGATGAACTAAGATGAAAATATCCTGAAAAAAGATTAGCAATTCATATTAAAATGACATTAGTGATATTGTATATAATGATGCTGTTAGTTGAAACCTGGATGGCAGGGATGGTTGAACATGCAAAAATCAATAAATTGAATTCACCATGTAAATAGAATTAGGAATGAAAATTAAATAATTATCCCAATAGATGTAGAAAAAGGCTAACAAAATTCACCAACCATTACTAATAAAAGCACTGAAGAAACTACTGTTAGAAATAACTTATTTCAGCATGAAAGTGGCTATATATGAGAAACCAAAGTGCAATATCATAGTGAATGGGAAAAATAGAAAACATTTCCTTCAAAATTGAGTACAAGACAAAGATGTCCACTCTAATTACTCCTTTTCAATATAGTATTTGAAATTCTGGCTAGAGAAATTAGGTGAGAGAAGAAAATACAAAGAATGCAAATAGGCAAGAAAAAAATCTAATATCAATGTTTGCACATTATATGAATCTATAATCAGAACATACAAAGTCCTTCATTAGAGAGTTCTAAAGATGATAAACAAATTCAATAAGAAGCAGGGTAAAAAACTATCATACTAAAACCAATAGCTCTTTCATACAACAATAATGAATCCACTGACAAAGCAATTAGGAATCCCATTCTATTCAAAGTAGCTTAAAAAAAAAAAAAAACTATGATGAAATCAAACCCTGGAGGTGAAAGTGCTCTACAACTAAAATTATAGAACATAGACAAAAATGTGATGAAGTCCCTAGAAGATGGAAAGAACACCTGTGTTAGTGTACAGACAGAACCATATTGTTAAAATTGACATGTTGCAAAAGGATCTATAGATTCCAAGAATCTCCCATCAAAATACCAATGAAATTCTTTCCAGAACTAGAAAACACATTACTTAAATTTGCAAAGTTAAAAGACCCAGAATAACTAAAACAATTCTGAGTAAGAAGAGCAATGCTGGAGTCATTACAGTATCTGATTTAAAATTATACTAAAGAGCTAATACTAATAAAACAGCATGGTATTGGTATGAAAACAGAGAGGTAAACCAATGGAGTATAATAGAAAATAGATATAAACCCACATGATAAAGGATCCCTGTCAAAGACACCAAATATTGAAAAATGGAACTAGATCTATGTCATCATGCATAAAAATTAACTCAAATTAAAAAATATAGAAATTACACTAGAATTTTTGAAATTGATAGGAAAATAAACATAGCTTCAACAGTCCAACATATAGGCACAGTCAACAGCCTCCTTAATAAGACTTCTTAAGCTCAGGAAATAATATCAAGAACCTAAAAAAGGGCATAGAATCTAATTTAGCAGGATCTGTACAGCAAAGAGAACATGTAAGATCATAAAGAGAGAGCCTAAAAAATGGGAGCATATCTTTGCCAGCTATTCTGGTAACAAAAAATTAATATCCAGAATGTATAAATATCTAAAAAATGCAAAAACCTAAATAACCCAAACAATATTTAAGCAAATGAATTGAAGTGGCATTTCTTAAAAAAGAAGTACGAATGAATAACAAATATATGAAAGAACATTAGCCCCTTCAACAATCTAGAAGATGCAATGTGAAACCAGATTGAGATTTCACTTCTCATTCCAATTAGAACTGTAATTATCAAGGATACAAACAATAATAAATGCTGGTGATGATATGGGAGGAAAAGTATATTTATACATTTTTTATTGATTTTTTAAAAATAAATGACAGTGGAATGCATTACAATTCTTATTACACATATATAGCACAATTTTTCATATCTCTGATTGTATATAAAGTATGTTGACACCAATTTGTATCTTCATACATGTACTTTGGATAATGATGTCCATCACATTCCACCATCCTTGCTAGCCCCCTGCTCCTCCCCTTCCCCTCCCACCTTGCAATCACAAGGTCCTGTGTTCAATCCCCAGCAACCACAAAAAGTAAAAGTGAATTTATAATGACAAAAATATACACAACATCACTCATGCATTTTAATTTTTTTTTGTACAGGGAATTGAATCCAGAGGTACTTAACCCCTGAGCCACATCTCCAGCCTTTTAAAAAATATTTTTTTAAAAGTTTCTTAGGGCCTTGCCAAGTTGCTGAGGCTAGATTTGAACTCACATTCCTTCTGCCACAGCCTCCCAAGCTGCTGGAATTACAGGCATGTGCCACGCGCCCAGGCACTCATATACTTTTTAGTTAATATACCCAGTATAAAAAAATAAATATGGAGTTTCCTCAAAAGATTACAAATAGAATAACTATGTAATCCATCGATACCACTCCTTCATATTCATCCATGATAATAAAAGTCATCATACTGCAGGGATTTATGCATATACATGTTAATATCAGCACATTTAACAATATATAAGTTGTGGTACCAGCCTAAGTGTCCATCAGTTGATGAAGAGGTAAAGAAAATGGGGTATGTATGCTCCATGGAGTTTTACTAAGCCATAAAAATAATGAAATCTGTCATTTGCATAAAAATGGGTGGACATTGGGAGTACCAACTTAAGAAAAACAAGCCTCAAAAAGTCAGAAGTCAGGAGTTGGGGTTGTGGCTCAGTGGTAGAGAGCTCGTTTAACATGTTTGAGGCACTGAGTTCGATCCTCAGTGCCACATAAAGATAAATAAATAAAATAAAGGTATCGTGTCTAACTAAAAATATATCCAAACAAGTCAAGGGTCATATGTTATAAAATAAAAAAAAAATAATCCCCTATCTCTCATCATGCACAGAACTCGACTCAAAGTAGATCAAGGACATAAGCATTAGACTAGAGACCCTGTGCCTACTAGAAGAAAATATAGGCCCAACTTTCCATCAACTTCTTCATCAAGACTACTAAAATGCAAGAAGAAAAATCAAGTGTTAATAAATGGAATAGTATCAAACTAAAAGGTTTTTCACAGGAAAGGAAACAAGAATGTGAAGAGAGAGCCTACATAATTAGAGAAAATCTTTGCACCTATACCTCAGATAGAGAAGTTATCTCCAGGGGATGGATATATATATATATATATATATATATATATATATATATATATATAGATATAGATATAGATATAGATATAGATATATATTTTTTTCAAAATCCTTCACAACAACAACAAAATAACCCAATCAATAAATGGGAAAAGTACCTGAACAGGTACTTTACAGATGAAGAAATATGTTTGGTCAACAAATATATTTAAAAATGCTGAGCATTCCTAGGAAATAGAGAAGTGTAAATTAAAACTACACTGAGATTCCATCTCATTTCAGTCAGAATTGCAAATATCAAGAATAGAAGTAACAATACATGTTGGTGTGGATGAGGGGGAAAAGATACATTCATATATTGCTGGTTGGATTGCAAGTTGGTGTGACCACTCTGGAAAGCAGTATGGAAATTCCTCAGAAAACTTGGAATGGAACCACCATTTGACCCAGTTATCCAACTCCTCAGTGTATACCCAAAGAACTTAAAATCAGCATACTGCAGTGAAACAGCCACTTTAATGTTTATAGCGCCTCAATTCACAATGGCTAAGCTGTGGAGCCAATTTATGTGCCCTTCAACAAAAAATGCTTAAAGAAAAAAATGGCATATATACACAATGGAATATTACTAAGCCATAAAGAAGAATGAAATTATGACATTTTCCAGTAAATGGATGGAACAGGAGACTATTAGGCTAAATGAAACAAGTCAATCCCCCCAAAAACAAAGGCCAAATGTTCTGTGTAATATGTAGATGCTAACACATATAAGTTGTGGGGGGCAGGGAAGAATAGAAGTTCATTGAATTATGCAAAGGGGAATAAAGGGTAAGGAAGTGGGATGGGAATAGGAAAGTGCTGGGCCAGTAAGCTGGAAAGCAGCCTATGTTGCTTTTGTGAGGGACTCTTAGGGCTCAGCACACCAAGTCGGATACTTGTGGTTTGGAACACCAACCACGACCAAGCCCCATCACCATGGTGACCTGGCCACCCTCAGGTGCACAGCACATTCCTCTTCCTTCTGCTTTTTGCTGCTGACCTTTTAGACCATTGACTGCAGCTGTTAAGGGTGTTGCTAGCTCATTGGATTATTATGGCCCTGAGCTAATTTGCCTGTTATCAGACTATGCATAAAAGGCTTGCCTATGCAATAATAAAGTGGATCGAGTTCTCAGAAACTGGTCTTGAGAGGTCTGTTTTCAATTCTGTTGCTGCATCCTTCTCAGCTATTTGGTGGGCTTTCGTTGGACCTAGTGAGCCCACAGGAAAGATAGTAGAATGAATCAGACATAACTTTCCCATGTTCATATGTGAATATATGACCAGTGCAACTCCACATCATGTACAACCTCAAGAATGGGAAGTTATACTCCATGTATGTATAATATGTCAAGATTCAGTCTATTGTCATGTGTACCTAGAAAGAACAAATTAAAAAGAATTTTTAAAAAGAAGCTGAAATTCTGAAGGGGTAAGTGACTTATACAATGGAATATTATTAGATGATGCAGTTGAAATTAGACTTAAGTCTTCTGATTATATAGAGTTATTTAATTTCTTTTATGTATTTTTTCTACTATAGGGCTGAAGAATATGTTTTCTTTTTTTCTGAGTTATCTCTTCCTAAGTGTCATGAAGATGAGAGAGTCAAGCTGTATACCTTGAATTCCACTTAGTTTTTATGGAACTTCTAATGTAATTAAGTACAAACATTGCATCCATAGATAGTAGTGAGGCCCAGAAATTTTATAATAGTCTATTTTTGTTCTCTACATCAAAATACCTGAGGCTGGGTAAAGTATAATTTAAAGAGGTTAATTTATCTCACAAAGCTAGGCTCTGGTAAAAACCCCATGTCAAATGGCATCCTAATGGCAGGAGTTCATGTGAGAGGTACCAATCACATGATAAGAGAGGAAGCCAGAGTCTTGCTTTTTTATAACAACCATATCATGAGAACTAACCATGTTCCAATGAGAATTACCTGAATACCTCCTGAGGGTAATGATACCAATAACCATATCATCTCTCACTAGATCCAACTGCTTATAGATATTATCACCTCTTAATATTTCTACACTGGGGACAAAGCTTCTAACACAGACCCTTGTGGGACAAATAACATCCAAGTCATAGCAGATGCAATTCAGTACAAGATTATTACACCTATTAATTCTTATAGAGATTCTGACTGTGGAAATGTACAAGGCAGCATTCCTTCAGTGAGCAAACTCCTGGTGGGTAAAAGGCACAATTGGAATATTTTGCAGTCTTTCCCAGGCACTATTGAAATAACAAATGCATGCTTGGTAGGGGCACATGTCTAATCATAAGCAAAACATCTTACATTGTGACAGAATGTAACCTATTGATATAAATAAAGCCAGCAGCTCAGATGAGCAGCCAATTTGCCACTTGGCCATTGCTGCCTCTGCATTTTGCTTCTGTCTCCTTTTGCTTTCCTTGCAAATTCTTTTCAATCTTCTTGACTCCAGAGATAGTACAGTTTATGTCCTAGCTACATGTTGTAGAATAAACAAAATTATTTGAAGTATTTTTGAGGAAAGAAAACTTGTTATGAAGATGTAAAAGTTTTGATACTTGTTATAGTTTGGATGTGAGATGTCCCTGAAAAGCTCATGTGTGAGACAATGCATGAAGGTTTACAGGAGATATGATTGGGTGATGAAGTCCTTAATGCAATGAATGAATTAATCCCCTAATGGGGATTAACTGGGTCAAAACTGATGGCTTTTAGGATATAGCTGGAGGATGTGGATCATTGGGGGAATAGCTTTTGGGTATATATTTTGTATCTGACAAGTGGAGTCTCTCTCTGCTTTATGATTATCATGTGAGCCACCTCCCTCTGCCACACTTTTCCACCATGATGTCCAGCCTCACCTTGAGGCCCAAGGAATGGAGCTGGCTGTGTATGGACTAAGAACTCTGAAACCATGAGCCTTCAAATAAACTCTCTTCTACAGTTGTTCAAATCAGGTCTTTTTGTCATAGTAGTAAAAATTCTGAATAAAACAGTACTGAATTCATTTGGCAACTACTTGTCATTCTGCTCAATAATGAGCAATTAGAAGGTTGCTGAACTGACCCATTCCAGTAGCTATTCCAGACTGTACTCAGGGCCACACAACCACTGAGCCACATCCCCAGCTATACTGGTAAAAGCAGAGGGTTCTTGGTACTGACAAGAGAAAGAAAAATATTTTTACTAAATAAGGAGAGAAAACTAAACATAACACAGGTAACTTCTTCTGTGATCCTGTAAGATGAAAGGAATTTGTTACTCCACATATAGAAATATATGATAAAGTTGTCTGTTATAATTTAGCTTTTTAAAAAAAACAACAACAAGAAGAATGTCATTTTCCTTATTATAAGACATTAAGAAGCAGGAGAGAAGATATTCCTTTATTTATACAAATTCTTCTTCGGGCAATATTACTATACCTATAACATCTATTGATACTGAAGGCGTCATTAATACTAACATTGAATCATACTACTTCCTACAATTGACTTGATCAATTCTCATCAGCTAGGATGCTATATTTATTGTTAGTTGGAAAAAATTCTATAATCAAGAGTAAAAATTGTGTTGGTTGATTCATCCTTTATACTAAACCTCTCAGGAATCTGAACAAGGTGAATGAGATGCAGAATGATGATGATTTTATTTTATTTTTTTTTGGTAACTGGGGATTATACTCAGGGCCACTCAACCACTGAGCCACATCCCTAGTCCTATTTTGGATTTTATTTATAGACAGATTCTCACTGAATTACTTAGTATCTCACCATTGCTGAGGCTGACTTTGAACTCACGATCCTCCTGTCTCAGCCTCCTGAGCTGCTGGGATTATAGGCATGCTCTACTGCAAACAGCGATAAGAGATCTCTTAAAGCACTTTCTTGTGTTTTGGCCCCTTTAAACACTTCTACCTTGTGAAGATAAAGCAAGAAATCATGATATAGAAATAAAGAGAAAATCCTCACTAGACACTGAATTTGTTGGTGTTTTGATTTTGGACTTCCCAGCTTCTAGGTATTTGGGCAATAAACTTCTGTTGTTTATTAAGTATCCAGTCTAAGGTATTTTTCTGAGATAAATCTAAACATATTAAGGTATTATAATTACAATTGCCTACAGACTAGTTTCACTGTCCTCAAAATCTCCCATGCTCCATCTCTCTACCCCTCACCTCCCTAAAGATAAGTAACAAAAATTAATTAATTTTGCCTTTTATGGAATGTTGTATAATTTAAATCATACAGCATGAAGCATTTAAGATGCACTCTTTTAAACTTAGTATTATGCATTTATTGTCCTTTTTGTGGCTTGATAGTTTTCTTCTATTTAGTACTAATAATATTCCATTGTTTGGATGTGTCACAGTTCATTTATTCTTTAATCTACTAAAGGATATCTTGATTTCATCTAAAATTTGACAAAAGTGAATAAGGATGTTATAAACATCTGCATGTTTGTTTATGTGTGGACATCAATTCTAACTCATTCGGTTATGTACCAAAGGCAATTATTGCTGAATCATATGGTAATAGTATTTTATTTTACTTTTAATTTTTTTTTAGTTATTCATGACAGTATAGTATATTTTGACATATTTTTGCAATCATAGAGTACATCTTATTCAAATTAGAGTTTCAGACTTATAGTTATACATGATATGGAGGTTCACTGTGGGTAATAGTATTTTTAATTTTTTAAGAGATTGTTAAACTGTCTTGCAAAGTGACTTTACCATTTCGTGTTCTCATCAGCTATTATGTTTTAGATATTAGGTATCCTCCAGAACCTTGTGTATGAGAAAATGCAATAAGGTTTAGAGGAGAAATGATTGAGTTATTAATGCCTTAACACAAACAGTGACTTAATCCCCAGGTCGGATTAATTGAATGGAAACTGAAGGAGAGTAGGATGTAGCTGGAGCCGGCATTGAGGGTGTTCCTTTGGGGATGGATATATTTTGTATCTGGCAGGTAGATTCTCTTCCTGTTTCCTGATCATCACGTGAGCTACTTCACTTCACCTTTATTCTGCCATGAAGTTCTGCCTTGCCTTGAGCCACAAGGAATGAGTGGGCATTGAGGGTGTTCTTTTCTATAGATTGAGACCTCTGAAGGCATGAGCTCCTAAATAAACTTTTTCACCTCTAAAATTATTCTTGTTATGCCTTTTAGCCACAGCTAACAAAAAGCTGACTAAAACACTAGCAATGAATGAGAGTTTCTGTTGTTTCACATTTTTGTCAGCATTTGGAGACAATATTCTACATTTTGGTCATTTTAATAAGTATGTAACATGATCCTGTGTTATTTTAACTTGCATTTCCCTAATGGCATATGAGATAGAGCATATTTTTAAAAGTCCCTTGCTATCTATATATTTTTGTTGTTGTTGTTGAAGTATCTATTCAATCTTTAGAAATGTTAAAATCAGGCTGTCCATTTTATTCTTATTTTTATAAGTTTTACAACTTCTTTGTATATTTAATGTAATAGTCCTTTAGAGTCTTTTAAACAAAAACAATAAGAATGTAGTCAATTTTATAACATGAAAGCTAAATGAATAGCAATAGTACCAAAAAAGTCATGCAATTGATGTTATATTTTGTCTTCCCCAAATGCGTATGCTAAATCTGTAGAACGAAGTGGACATAACTTTCCTGTGTGCTTATTTGAGTACTTGACTAGTGTAACTCCACATCATGACAGTTTAGTCATACTCCATGTATGTATGATATGTCAAAATGTATTCTACTCTCATGTATAACTGAAAAAATGTGAGATACACACACACACACACACAATGGAATTTTACCCAGAAATAAAGAGAATAAAATCATGGCATTTGCAGGTAAATGGATGGCATTGGAGAAGATAATGCTAAATGAAGTTAGCCAATCCCCCAAAACCAAATGCTGAATATTTTCTCTGATATAAGGAGGCTGACTCATAGTGGGGTAGGGAGGAGGAGCATGGGAGGGGTGGGAGGGAAAGGGAGGGGGCAGGCGATTAGCAAGGATGGTGGCATGTGATAGACATCATTATCCAAAGTACATGTATGAAGACATGAATCGGTGTCAACATACTTTATATACAACCAGAGATATGAAAAATTGTGCTCTATATGTGTAATAAGAATTGTAATACATTCCACTGTTATTTATTTTTTATTTTTTAATATTTATTTTTTTGTTTTAGGTGGACACAATATCTTTTTTGTTTAAAGAGAGAGAGAGACAGAGAGAGAGACAGAGAGAGAGAGAGAGAGAGAGAGAGAGAGAGAGAGAGAGAGAGAATTTTTTAATATTTATTTTTTAGTTTGTGGTGGACACAGCATCTTTATTTTATTTTTATGTGGTGCTGAGGATCGAACCCAGTGCCCTGTGCATGCTAGGTGAGAGCTCCACCACTGAATCACAACCCCAGCCCTGTCATTTATTTTTTAAATCAATAAAAAAAGAGAATATACACACAGGCCCTCCACATGAAAATGTCATTGCTCTGCTGACATTCCCCACCCTGCATGCAGGACCCTACAGAATCAAGGGTTACCTTTCGTACCTGCTATATCATCACAGCAACATGCTGGTACCTTATACACTGCCAGTCAGCATGCACTTCGTCTTTTTTCATAGGCCTCTAAAGGATGCTCCAATTTAAGGGTATAAATTTTGGATTTCTTTTTTAGTCATAGATGCAGCATCATAAAATAGCTCTATTAGTAATATCCATGCTAACCATTTGAATGAAATTCATACTAACTTTATTTTGGGGGGGATACTAGCCTGTTTGCTTCCTTCCGTATCTATGGCATGGTCACATGAATGAATGTTAATGCTTCTTCTTTTTATGCTGATAGAATATGAAATGCACACCTATGGAGGTAGTGTCATTGCATCAGTGAGGCTATATGTAGCCCAATGACTTTCTCTTTACAAGATAAGGACCTAAGAATTTTACTTATGTTTGCTGTGTCTGTGATCTTTAATGATACTGAGATTCAAAATAAAACTGTCTTCTATGGATTAGAAAAAAAATCCTAAAATTCATATGAAAGCACAAAACATCCCAAGTAGATAAAGCAATTTTTTTATTTTTATTTTTAAAATTTGTTCTAGTTAGTTATACATGACAGCAGAATGCATTTTGATTCATTTTGCACAAATGGAGCACAAATTTTCATTTCTCTGGTTATATATGATATAGAGTCACACCATTCATGCAATCTTACATGTATCTAGGGTAATGATGTTTGTCTCATTCCACCATCATTCCTAGATGAAGCAATTCTTATAAAAAAGATCAGTGTTTGAAGCATCACAGCATATAATTTCAAAATATATTATAAAGCTATAGTAATATAAACTACAGGTATTGACATAAAAACATACATAGACCAAAGGAATAGAATGCAGGACTCACATATAAAGCTACACAGCTACAGTCAACTGATGTTAAACAAAATTTATGTAATTTATCGATTTTATCTCCTTTAATAAAATATGTACCCTTACTATTATCATTTTTAAAAATGAGAAAGCTTATGATCCAAAAGCTTAAGTGTTCTTCCCTAGACTATACAGCTAGTATTGGCCTTTAAAAACAAACAAACAACAACAAAAATAAACATTATTGAGGGCTGACTGTCAAGTAAAAAGTTGTAAGTATCTAATGTACACATCTCAGTGAGTATGGAAATAAATATAGACCTATAAAACCATCATTATTATTTTTTTTAAAAGAGAGAGTGAGAGAGATAGAGAGAATTTTTTTTTAATATTTATTTTTAGTTATCGGCGGACACAACACCATTGTTTGTATGTGGTGCTGAGGATCGAACCCGGGCCGCACGCATGCCAGGCGAGCGCGCTACCACTTGAGCCACATCCCAGCCCAAACCATCATTATTATAAAAGGCATACATACACATCACATCCCATAGTTTTCTCCTGCCTCATTTATTATTATTATTATTATTATTATTATTATTATTATTTATTGCACATTTTTTGGTGGTAAGAATGCTAAGCATAATATCTATGCTGTTAGAAAATTTTAAATATATCATATAGTAGATCATCAGAACTTATTTATCCTACATCACTAAAACTTTGTACTTTTTACCATTATGCATCTATTTCCTTCTCCACTCTGTCATTGGAAACCACTATTATACTCTTCTTCCATGAGTTTGAATATTTTAGGTTCCACATAGTGAGATAATACAGTATTTATCTTTCTGTGTCTGGATTATTTTATATAACATAATGCTCTCCATGTCTACCTCTATTGTTCCAATTGGTAGGATTTCATTCTCTTATAAGACTAAATGATATTAAATTTTATGTACATACCATATCCATACAAATCATGTATTTATATATTAACAATTCATTGACAGGCAAGTCATGGATTCTTATTTCTTTGAAGTTAGTCACTGGAGATATTTCCTTCATTATTTATATTGGTTGAAGCCTTGGATTGCTGTGTTCATATTTGAAGTAGTCACCTCTATCATTCTTTACTAACTTCCAGAAACCAAAGATCTTTACCACCAAGCCTGGCTAAGGATTCTGAGGGTCTTTCAAAACTTTCTATAGATGCTTTTGATTCTCTCCTCTAGTTCCTTTCTAGGTGGGGGAATAGAATTGATTTGTGTGCCTTTCTTAATTCCATAAATTCAGGTCTTGTGCTGAAAGCCTCCTATTTATTTCTTCTAGGACAGTACCCTGTAGTATTCAAGATTGTGTGCATTTTCCAAATCATTAAGTCCAGGCAGCTGTTAAGAACTGCATCTGCTGTTGGAATCTGTGTTCTGTGTGCAAGAGCTCACCGAGAGGTCATGCATTGTTCACTGGGGGGATGAAGGCATCCCTTAATAGTCTATGAGCTGTTTAGTAGGATCTGTAAACTAGTTTCTTCAATATGTCCTCTCCTGGATGTGTCCCCTTCATCAACATGTTGGAACCTCTTACTAGACTCTGGGGTTCCCATTAAAATGTTCCTATCTATGAGTGGTTGTCAAAAATTTATGTTTCTGTGAGGTATCTGATTGAAATCATCTATCTTGCCAACTTTTTGACATTTCTCTGTTACTCTTATGGTTAAACTAAGCAGAATTTGGTCGAATTTCTAAGTTTTCGATTCACTTTGAATTGACTTTTGTGCAGGGTGAGAGATACAGATCTAGTTTTATTCTTCAGCATGTGGATATCTAGTTTTCTAGTACCATTTTTTTAAAAAGGCTATATTTTCTCCAACACATAATAATAAGGACATAGTTATAATGATATAAGCAGGGTAACTGAATGCCATAAAGTTTTTTCTCTTGTTCATATTTTTACTTTGTGATAGTCCCAGGAATGTATTTTGGACAAATGGGATATATACCAGGGATGTCTCCTACAATAGTACTGTAGTTTCATTACTGATACTCAAGGTGTTTTTATATCTTCTTTCCAAGGCAGCAAGTAATATTTTTGACAGGCTCCATTTCACAGGAGAAGCTCTTGGTTATCAATTATTTCTCATGGCATCTTTTATAAATGTGGTTTAAAAGGGTTTCAAAATGTATAAAGTATTGAAATGCACAAAAGCAAAAAAAAAATCACTTGTATTTTATGCATTTCAGGTAATAACCATTGTTGGTGTTGTTTCTTCTGGGCTATTTTTAAATGTGTATATATGTCTGATATGTTCTAGTTTATCAGCTAGTTTTACAATAGAAGTCAAATTCCTTTGAGTGTTTGAAGTTATACATAATCCTGTGAAGTTCCTATATCTATAGAAAAAATATTTTATTCTTTTCCATCACAGAGATGTAACCCAAAGAAAAGCTTAATGAGTAAAAGCTAAGGGATAGTCCTGATTATTACTGCCTGAGAAAGAGAAAATTTGTCTTCCGTCAACTGAATTCTCATTAATTTTGATTGTTACTATAATTTCTACCACAAGGTGTCAGTACTGGAACCAAGGAGTGGACTGCTCCAAACTGTCTTCATAAATCCTGTTACATTTATGGTGGTCTAAATACATTATGTAACAAAAGCATAGCAAGTTGGAATCCCTGTGCAATTCCCATCTACTGGAGAAAAATATCACTGCCTTTCAATTTTGTCACTGCCACGGAAGTAGTCTACGTTTGTGCAGACAGAGGAAAATGTGTTTTTTTTCTTCATTGTAAAACTAAGTTTGGGCTTGCATCTCTGATTACTCTTCCAATATAAGTTTTGCAAATTGGATTGCAATTTATTTTCAGAAGGATTATGAAAAAGCCAGTAGTAATCCTTCTTACCTGACTTTTCAGCAAGTCAAAAAACCTGGAGCTTGACAACTTTCACTGCAAAATCCAAGGATCACTAATTTGGAATGCTTATGGTTAAAAGAGATGAGGAACATGAAAATAGAATGCTGAGAAAATAAGATTTCTAAAAATTATCTTTGTTGCTCACAAAGACTAGAACTCATTTTTCAGAGTGTAAATGTAGTTTTTTAAAAAAATATATTCACATGGTTGCACAATTTTGATCATAATATAAGTTTAAAACATTTTCATCACCCTGAAAGAAACCCTGTATCCCCTGTATCCATTAGCAGTCACTCCCATTTCCCCCCAAATCTCCTAGTCCTAGGTAGTCATTAATCAACTTTCTGTATCTTCATGTGCCTATTTTGACATTTCATGTAAAATGAATTCTATAATATATGTTTTTTTGTGATGTGATTCTTTAAGTTAGTGTTTAAGGTTCATCCATGTTGAGAAATGTATCAGTCCTGAATTCTTTTACATTTGTGAATAGTATTCCTTTGTAGGTATATGCAGATTTGTTTATCTGCTCATTATTTAATGGAAATTATGGCTTTTACTAGTTTGGGGGCTATTATTAATGAAGCTGTCATTAACAGTTGTGCACAAGGTTTGTGTGGACGTGTTCTCTTTTGTCCTACCATTGCAATTTCTGGGTCATATGGGAGCTCCAAGTTTAACCTATTGAAGAACTGTCAGAATTTTTCTTATATGGTTGCATCCTTATATATGCTCAATGACAATACATGGAGCTTCTCATTTTGCCACCCTCTTGTCAACCAATGTTATCAATCTGTCTTTTGAATTGCAGATATCCTAGTGAATGTGAAGTGGTACTTCACTGTGGTTATGATTTGCATTTACCAAATGACTAGAGATGATGCACATTACTTGAGGTGGTTATTGGCCATTTCTGTATTTTGTTTGAAGAAATATATATTTACATTCATTGTAAATTTAAAATTTTGAAGCACCTTATATTTTTTTAAAAAATTTATTCTAATTTGTTATATATGACAGCAAAATGCATTACAATTCTTATTGCACATAAAGAGCACAGTCTTTCATATCTCTGGTTGTATACAAAGTATTTCACACCATTCATGTCTTTACACATGAACTTAAAGTAATGATATCCA
Organism: Marmota flaviventris; assembly: GCF_047511675.1. Taxonomy (NCBI): domain Eukaryota; kingdom Metazoa; phylum Chordata; class Mammalia; order Rodentia; family Sciuridae; genus Marmota; species Marmota flaviventris. Next base: position 65,940,761 of record NC_092518.1, on the reverse strand, counting down.
TCTTGTTCCACCCTATTTTCTACCCCATTCCCCCTTACTTCCCCCTCACATCCTTTGCCCTATATAGAGGTTGTCTAATCTTCCCATGCTCCCCCTCCCAATCTCACTATGAATCATCCACCTTATATTAGAGAAAACATTCAGCATTTAGTTTTTTGGGATTGGCTAACTTCACTTAGCATTATGTTCTCCAATGCCATCTATTTACCTGCAAATGCCATGATTTTATTCTCTTTTATTGCTGAGTAATATTCCATTGAGTATATATGCCACATTTTCTTCATCCAATCATCTACTGAAGGGCATCTTTGTTGCTTCCACAGTTCAAATATTGTGAATTGTACTGCAGTAAATACTAATGTGGCTGTGTCCCTGTAGTATGCTGTGTTTAAGCCCTTTGGGTATAAACCAAGGAGAGGGATGGGTCAAATGGTAGTTTCATTCCCAGTTTTCCAAGGAATCTCCATACTGCTTTCCAGATTGGGAGCACCATTTTGCAGTCCCACCAGCAATGTGTGAGTGTGCCTTTCTTCCCACATCCTTGACAACACTCACTGTGGTTTGTATTTTTAATAGCTGCCATTCTGACTGGAGTAAGAGTAAATCTTAGAGTAGCTTGATTTGCACTTCTCTAATTGCTAGAGATGTTTAATATTTTTTCATATATTTGTTGATTGATTGTATATCACCTTCTAAGAAGTGTCTGTTCAGTTCCTTGGCCCATTTATTGATTGGATTATTTGTTGTTTTGGTGTGTAGCTCTTTGAGTTCTTTATATACCCTAGAGATTACTGCTCTCTCTGATGCACTAGTGGTAAAAGTTTGCTCCCAAGCTATAGGCTCTCTACTTACCTCACTGATTGCTTATTTTGTTGAGAATAAGATTTTTAGTTTGAATCCATCCCAATTATTAATTCTTGATTTTAAATTTTTCACTAACAATGTCTTATTAAGGAAGTAGGGGGCCTAATCTGATATGATGGAGATTTGGGCCTACTTCTTCTATTAGACACAGGGTCTCTGGCTTAATTTCTAGGTTCTTAATCCACTTTGAGTTGAGTTTTGTACATGGTGAAAGATAGGGGTTTAATTTCATTTTCTTGCATATAGATTTCCAGTTTTCCAAGCACCATATGATGAAGAGGCTATCTTTTCTCCAATGTATGTTTTTGGCTCCTTTGTCTAATAGAAGATAACTGTGACTATGTAGGTTAATCTCTGTGTCCTCTATTCTGTACCATTGGTCTATCAGTCTATTTTGGTGCCAATACCATGATGTTTTTATTACTATTGCTCTTTAGTATAGTTTAAGGTCTGGCATAGTGATGCCACCTACTTCACTCTTCTTGGAAAGGATTGCTTTATCTATTCTGGGTCTCTTATTTTTCCAGATGAATTTCATTACTGCTTTTTCTATTTCTATGAGGAATGTCATTGGAATTTTGATCAGAATTGCATTAAATCTGTACAATGCTTTTGGTAGTATGGTCATTTTGATGATATTAATTCTGCCTATCCAAGAACAAGGTAGATCTGTCCATCTTCTAAGGTCTTCTTTAATTTCTTTCTTTAGCATTGTGTAGCTTTCATTGTAGAGGTCTTTCACCTCTTTTTAGGTTGATTCCCAAGTATTTTATTTTTTTGTGAGGCTTTTGTAAATGGGGTAGTTTTCCTCATTTCCCTTTCAGAGGATTTATCAGTGATATACAGGAATGTCTTTGATTTATGGGTATTGATTTTGTATCCTACTACTTTGCTGAATTCATTTAGTAGTTCTAAAAGTTTTCTGGTGGAGTTTTTTTTTTTTTTTTTTAGTCTTCTATGTATAGATTCATAACATTAGCAAATAGTGCTAATTTGAATTCTTATTTTCCTATCTGTATCCCTTTAATTTATTTCATCTCTCTAATTGCTCTGGCTAGTGTTTCAAGACCTATGTTAAATAGAAGTGGTAAAAAAAGGGCATCCCTATCTTTTTCAAGATTTTAGAGGAAACACTTTCAATTTTTCTTCTTAGAATGATGTTGGCCTGAGGCTTAACACAGATAGCCTTTATGATGTTGAGATATGTTCCTGTTATCCCTAGTTTTTCTAGTGTTTTGAACATGAAGCGGTACTGTATTTTGTGAAATGCTTTTTCTGCATCTATTGAGATGATCATATGATTCTTATCTTTTAGTCTATTGAGGTGATGAGTTACATTTATTGATTTCCATATGTTGAACCAACCTTACATCACTGATATTAATCCCACTTGATCATGGTGCACAATCTTTTTGATATGTTTTTGTATTCAATTTGCAAGAATTTTATTGAGAATATTTGCATCTATGTTCATTAGAGATATTGGTCTGAAGTTTTCTTTTTTGATATTTGTTTGCCTGGTTTTGGAATCAGGGTAATATTGGCCTCATAGAATGAGTTTGGAAGTGCTGCCTCTATTTCTATTTCCTGAAAAAAACTAAATAGTATTGGTATTAGTTCTTCTTTAAGGTCTTGTGGAGCTCTGCAGTGTATCCATCTGGTTCTGAGCTTTTCTTGGTTGGTAGGCTTCTGATGGCATCTTCTATTTCATTCTCAAAATTGATCTGTGTAAATTGTGCATATCATCCTGATTCAATTTAGGCAATTTATATTACTCTAAAACTTTTTCAATTTCTTTGATATTTTCTATTTTATTGGAGTACAAGTTTTCAAAATAATTTCTAATTATCTTCTGCATTTCTATTGTGTCTGTTGAGATATTTCCTTTTTCAGCAAGTATGTTAGTAATTTGAGTTTTCTCTCTTCTTTTCTTTGTTAGCATGGCTAAGGGTTTGTCAATTTTATCTTTTCAAAGAACCAACTTTTGTTTTGTCAAGTTTAGGAGGTGTTTTTACCTTTTATTTTAATATTTTTTATATTCCTATATTGCTTTTTATGCATCTTTTGGGATAGTTTTCTCTTCCACTCTTATGTGTGGGACTTTTTAGGGTATGGGCTTTTCTTGCCTAAGTATCTTAGAATAATCTATATTGAGACTACCTCACAGGTGTAGTACCAACAGCTTTTGTACTAATTCTCTCTGTTTTTGCTATAGCAGTGAATGTAAGTAAAGCCTGGACAGCCACCACTAGTCATTATTACAAGATACCTGGTCATTATTTTTTGTTTTGTCTCTTTTATTCTTTGTATATTCTGAAGATGGAGTATCATTATTTTTTTTGTGTAGAGCAAAGTTGCTGTTCTTTGGCTGAGTTTAGTTCAGCAGGACAGTCTACCCTGTGCACTTGTAGTTCCCAACACCTCAGAGAATAGGGAGAAACAAATAATAGTAACCATTGATGCAAAGAATAGACATAATTAAAATAATTATCAAATTCCTACTATGTCATCTACAACATTAGACACAAGAAAAACAAAAATGATGGGGTTAGCAATTGTCAAAAACAAAAACAATAAGGAAACTTAAACTAGGTATAGCATTAAAGCTTACATAAGGTGTCAGCTATGTCATCATAGCATTAATAATTACAACAGCATTAATGGTGGGGGCAGAAGCTATATTAACTAATTACTTCCAAGAGATGTTAGAAATACAGTTAAAGGGCAATAAAATGTGATAGAAATGTACAAAATTGTCTACGACTTCAAAAAGTAAACAGAAAATTCAGAAAAGATGCAGCAGGTGATGGTTTTTAAAAAAGGAAAAAAATAGCAGAAACAAAATAAAGAGGGAGAAGAGAATCTGGCTGTTAGTAAGAGAAGAAAAGAGAAACAGAAGAAAGTTAGTCAAAACAAAACAATGAAAATATACAAAATCAAACTGGTAAAGCTCAAAAGACAAGGCAAAGAAAGATAACTACATTAAAAATGCTAAAAATGAGAAAATAAGGGATATATATTATATGTATATATGTCCTAGAACCAATCAGCACAAAACAACAGCAACAAACACACTCACACACACACTCTCTCTCTCTCTCTCTCTCTTTCTCTCTCTTCTTAATTAAAAATGACAGAATCATCTCCACTGAGGTTGTTAAAATAGTCAATGAGAATGAATGCTCACTACCTATGCCAATTGCCTTTGTTTCCTGCTGTGACCCATGCATCCAAACGCAGATGGTGGTCAGTTTAAGAAAATAAGAAATTATAAGAAATAAAGATGTAGACTCATTTATAAGTGGAAGTGGGACTCAGTGGGTGATCCAGCTTTGATGGAGTCTGGTTCTAACCATGACCAAGGCTCCAGTGTTTAAAACATCAAAGGGATTCACTGTGAAAGGCTTCTTTGAGGTAAACAGGATGAAGTTTATGAGCAAAACAGCTTATAGCGCTTATCAGTTCATGCCTATCTCTTCTACTTCAAGGCAGTTGGGATTTGAATTCAAGCCTTTTGAATTAGTAAATTCCATGATCAAAAGGTGTCATCTGCAAATGGGCATTCCTCTCTTCTTGCCCTTGCACAGAAAGATTCCCAGGAGAGGCATCTCACTGTCTAGGGTTACATAGTTCAAAACAATAATCCATTTGCAGCTCCCAACAATTTCCCTTTGTTCTTGAGATATGTATGTAGTGAGAGGCAGAGAGAGAAAGGGTTTATTTTTTTTAACCTTTCCCTCTTTTTTGCTACTCTCTAAAAGCTTACAGTTTGTGTGGCCTAAGTCTGAAGCTGGTTGAAATAACATGCAGTTTCCCTTCTCATCAGTGAAGTGAAATTTTGCACAACCAGATAAGTGCACTCCAAGGGTGTGGCTGCTGGAAAGTTCTTTGGAGAAGTTCTGATGGCTGGGGATTAAGTGTAATTAGGCCTTAGGGGCTTTGTTGTATGGTATCTGCTCTGGAGAGATTAAATCACAATATGCCTAAAACTTGTTAGTTGTGGATCTCTGCTGGGAATCTGGATCTTGGGAGTCTCCCAAGAATTCTACTCATGGAACAGGAAAGCCAATCCTCCATTTATTCTTCTGCCCATAAACATAGTCTTCTCAGGCTTAGGGTATTCATATCTGCCTATTCAGATTTCTGACCCACCTCAGCTGGTCATGTGAGCTGCCAAACTCAAAGGAAAAGTGAGTTGGACTCCCAATCAGTTTTCCAATTTGCATTCCCATGGGTCTTAATCTTCTTTGTGCTTGTGTCACTCACGTTCTGCTAGGTATTGGCCACACAGTAGGTATTTGCTGGGACATTATGACAATTTTACTATAAACTCCTGGATCACACAGCAGGATTTTTAGCATTGCTGCCTCAAGATGGCTGACACCTCAGCTTTCCTTGGCCATTTGAGAAACACAGAGATCTTTATAAACACCATTTTACAGTGAAGCCTCTGCATCAGCTAATTTCATGCTCCTTTTGTAATCTCAGGTTTTTCCATAACAAATCTGTACATTGTGTTTAATCTTTGTTTTATCTCACCTTTCTCTCCCTGGTGATCCACTGCAACTGGCACATCAGGCTTGGATCCATCATACTCTTTTTTAAATCTCTATGGCATTACAACTTTCCAAATTTAAATTTTAGTGAAATCTCTCGTTCATCCACCCCATTGAGAAGCAGTAGTCCTCCCACTTGAAACTCAAGCCATGAAGTATGTAGAAATGCAGACTTCCTTTAATCCATGGACTTGAATATCCAGTTTTTGTTTTCTTTCTTTTTTTTACAGAGAACATGTCAAACTTATGTACTGAAACAATAAAAATAAGTAGAAATAATATGGTAGATATTAGGAAGTATGTGGTTACAAGTTAATGAGGCAAAATAATTGTATCAATCTGGAAGGAATCTGAAGATGAACATTGGGGGAAGGTACACAAGAGTTAGGATTTTAAAATTTTAAATGACAGAGCAATTACTCTGAAGCTTAGCATATACAGCAAGATAATACTTAGAGATATTTTGTAACATTGTACTTCTTTGTTTCATCAAAAAAATCTTTATTGGGTGCCTAATATGTGCTAGACCCTATAAAATAAAGATGCATACATACAGTCTAACTAGAAAGACTCAAGTGAATAAACTATAAGAATGTGATATCATAAATTTCATGATAGAGATACATACAGTGTTTTGTGGCAGCACATGGAAAGACACCTAAGCAAGATTTATAATCAGGGAAGCAACTGAGAGTTCAAAAAAGAATAAAGAGCTACCTATGTAAAATTTATTTAAGTTTGCAAAAGACAATTTGTTAAACCACAAAAGCAGGAGGCAAAGACCCAGACTGAATATGTTTAATGTTGTGGCACTGGTCATGAAAGTTATGTGAGACTTTATAGGTTTATAAGGTCATCCTAAAAGATCTTTTGTAGTTCACTAATGAATATACACATGTGATCCCAGTGGATCAGGAGGCTAAGGCAAGAGGATTTCACATTCAAAGCCAGCCTCAGCAACTTACAGAGAACCTAAACAACTTAGCAAACTCTATCTAGAAATAAAATTTTTTTAAAGGGGTGGGGGAATATAGCTCAGTTGTTAAGCATCCCTGGGTCCAATCTGCATGTTCAATTAAAAAAATATTTGCACATGATCCAAAATGTGTGAAATGTTTAGAGAGCAATTCATGTTATTCTATTATCATAGTTGAATACAGAAACAATGAGATGGAAATGGTGCAGTTTGTAAGTGATATAATGATTATATTGTCATCAAAAGCTTTAAGAAAAGTGTGTAGCAAATGAGCCTAAATAATATAATCAGCAGTGAATATGGAGAAATTGAATGGTCTTAAATGATGTTTGAAAAGTTCAACCAAAAGGATTAACTATAAGTGATCAAGTGAATATGAAGTCTCACTGAAAGTGCACACTCTAGAGGAAATTCAGATTTTTGTTTTGATGGCCAATAGTAGTGTTTGTTTCTGAAATTGAGAATATAATAAAATAATGTGTTTAGAGAGGCAGGTGATGATTTCAAATTGAACATGTTGTAGTAGAGATATATGTGAATGATCCAAGTGATTATGTCCTATAGACATATTGTATATGGGTTTGGCACTCAGAAAAGTGTTTTGGCAAAGAAAATAAGGTAAGAATCCAGACATATACAGCTTGAAGTTCATGGAGGTTGCATTTATAAGACTAGATGAAATCACCAAGGGAAAATTGGAAATGAGAAATGTAGTGAGGAAAATGGGTGCATATGAGAATAATGGCACATAAAGAATACGTTCAGGATGATCAAAGGATTAAAATAATGCTACTGTACATGTGAGGCAATCACTCTACCAACTGAGCTATATCCCCAGCCAAGAGGGATTAATTTTTGATGGAAGGAAGGATACAACTTCTCTGAAGAAAAGAAAATCAAAATGATCATAGAGCAGATCCAAGAAGTGATCCCCAAGCTCTCCACAACACAGAAAGGAAAGAGATGAGTAAAATAATGAGAGGTTCAATACTCAATATTAGAGTGCTGAAGACCTGGAGAGACTCGAAGTACTGTTATCAGAGCAGGAAATGAAAACAGATGGAAATGGTGCAGTTTGTAAACTATATAATGATTATATATTGGGGTCTTCCCAATATATAACCCAGACTAGGGTGGGCAAATGGGTTGAGACCATGAGCAGAATACTCATAAAATCTGGCATAACATCAACCATTCAAATTTAGCAATCATTTGGGTAGATGAAGGCTGAAAAATACAAATCAAAGACATGCACAATCGTTTCAAAAATTATATTAGAAAAATTTCCAAATATTGGATAACTGTACTAAAACATATGAAAAGGATAGTGCAAGATGATAAAGTGGTTTTATCCCTGGAATGTAAGGTGGGTTTAACATTCACAAATCAATAAATATAATTCATCACAAAAATAGAGCTAAGGATAATAATCATTTTTATCTCAATAGATGCATAAGAAACATTTGACAAATTCAGCACACATTTATTTTTAAAATACTAAAGAAACTATGGAAAAAAGGAACTTACTTCATCATTTTAAAGGCTATGTATGATAAATAAATCCAAGGCAAAATCATGTATAACATAGAAAAACTGAAAGCATTTCTCCTGAAATCAGAAACAAGACAAGGATGCTCATTATTATCACTCTTATTCAACACAGCCAAAGTTATCAGGTAAAAGAAAATTAAAGGGATATAAATAGGAAAAGAAGAAGTCAAACAATCTGTTTGCTGATGACATAATCTTATATTTAGAAGACCCCAAAAACTCTACCAAAAAAATCTAGAATTGATAAATTTGGTGAAGCAACAGGATACAAGATCAATATGCATAAATCATTTTCCTGTACTCCAATAATGAATCTGCTAAGAAAGACAACAGGAGAATTATCCCATTCAAAATGACCTGTAAAAATAAACAAAATACCTTCAAATTGATCGATCAAGAATGTAAAAGATCTCCAAAATGAAAATTACAGAAAGCTAAAGAAAGAAATTGAAGACCTTTGAGTATGAAAGACTTATCATGTTCTTCAATAGATAGAATTATGATAAAATGTCCAAACTACCAAAAGCATTATATACATTCAATAAAAACTCCATCAAAATACCAATAATATTCTTTACAGAATTATAAAAGAAAAAACATTTTAAAATTCATTTGGAAACAAAAGAGACCCATAATAGCCAAAGGAATTCTGAGGAAGAAAAGCAATGGCAGAGGTCTTATAGTATCAGACCTCAAAGTATAATACAGAGCTATAGTAACAAAAACAGCATGGTACTGGCACCAGAAAAAAAATATATATGAATACCATTTGAATAGAATAGAAAACACAGATACAAACCCATATAGATACAATCATCTGATACATGACTAAGTTGTCAAAAAGCATACATTGGGAAAGATGGCCTTTCAAACAAGTGGTTCAGGGAAAAGCACATAACCATATGTAGAAGAATGAAATTTAATCCTTATCTCTCATCATGCACAGAACTCAGTCAAATTGGATCAAAGTCCTAGGAATTGAATCAGAAACTCCTCAAAAGTTAGAGGAGATTATATGCAACATTCCAAAATATTGGCACAGGTATCAAGTTCCTTAACAAGACTTCTAAAGTACAAGTAATAAAACCAGGAATCTAGATGTGTGATGACATCAAATTAAAAAAAAAAAAAAACAACAACTTTACATCAAAGGAAAGGATTAAGATAATAAAGACAGACCCTACATGTGGGAGGCCATCCTCGCACGTGATTTGAGTTACCTCCCTGGCTGGGCGAGAGGCGCTTAGACACATGCTTGTGTCAGAGCTTTCCCCATCCTTCTCAAGTCCCAGGGCTTGTCCGTGTGGAGGCGTGTCTGGCCACTGCCCTGAAGACCCAATCGTCACCCCTGACCTTGGGATGCTGCCCCTCTTAACCTTCATTGGATGGGATTTTCCCTGGAATTTTTTGTTTCCCAATTAAAGTCCACTCTGTGGCATGTTCTCTCTCTCTTGCTAGCCTCTTCAGTAAACCTCACCACCACATTAGGTGGCTGGAGGTGGGAGCAAGGAGAAGCCATCCTGGAGCTGGTTTAAAGGTAATTAGAGTCTGTCTCTTTAATTCAAAACTCCCTAAGGATTTCTCATGTACTGAACCTTTATTTATGAAGCCTGTGTTGGCCACAGGCTAAACCTACAGAATGAGAGAAAATCTTTGCCACCAGCTCCTCAGATAGAGAATAAATATTCAGAATATATAAAGAACTAAAAAACTTAACACCAGACAAGATAAACAAATACCCTAATTGTTGAGATGGGCAAAAGAACTAAATAGACACTCTCAAAAGAAGGCATAGAAATGGCCAAGAAATAGAGTGAAAAATGTTCAACATCTCTAGCTATCAGGGAAATGAAAATTAATGCTATATTGTCCTTTCATTTAATGCCAGTCAGAATGGCAATTATCAAGAATATAAATAATAATAAATGTTGATGTGAATGTGGGGGATATGTACATTTATACATTGTTGGTGGGACTGAAAATTACTGTAACCACTCTGAAAAGTGTTATGAAAATTCTTAAGAAAGCTAGAAATGAAACCACCATATGACTCAGCTGTCCTACTCAGTATATATCCAAATATCTATAATCAGCATACCATAGGAATCCAACAACATCAATTTTAAAGCAGTACAATTCAGAAAAGCCAAACTATGGAACCCACCTAGGTGCCTGTCAACAAATAAACAGATAAAGAAATGAACAATGAAACTATGGCATTTGAGAGTAAATGGATGGAACTGGACACCATTATGGGAAGTGAAATGAACCAGACTCAGAATGTCAAAAGTTGAAAGTATTTTTTTTTCTAAAGTAAGGAGAAAAAGAAAAAGGGGGATATTACATAGAGATAAGTAAAGTTGACAAAGGGAATTGAGGGGGAGGGAGGGAGGTTGGGGAAGGAAGAAGAATGGGAAAAGGGAAGAATAGTAAAATGAATTTACCTAATATTCCTATGTACATATATCAATATACCACAGTGTATTTCAACTTCTTGCATATCCACAAGGCACAATCTTAAAAATAAATATCAGAAACATCAGTAGACAAGAGGGAAGGGGACAAGAGTTAAAGGAGTAAAGGGCAAGAGAAAGTAGAGGGAACTTAATTAGAGCAAATTGTATTCTATGTATTTGTAATTATGTTAAAACAAACCCTTATGACATATAAATAAAAGGAACTAATAAGAAAGAGAAAAAATGTGAAACAATAGAATTAAATTCACTAGTAGTATAGGAAAAAGTAGGAATTATATTGTAAAGGTGAATAGTATATTCTTTTCAGAATGCAGATAAAGTCAGTATTTAATAGAGAAATTGAGATCACTCATGAAACTGAGTATAGAAAAAACTTAGCCAAATATTACTATGTAAAATATATGAATATACTACAGGGAGTTCAACTTTATGTATACCCATAATGTACTAATTGAAATATGCTATAAATAAATAGAAGAAAGATCACCAGTACAAAATAAAGGGAACAGAGGAATGGAGGAGGGGAAGAAAAGGGGAAGTATTTGGGACTGAATTAAACCAAATTATATCCCAAGCTTGTAAAATTTTGTCAAAATAAATCCCAATATTATGGACAAACAAAATGAACTAATAAAAAAAGGAAATCAAAATCAAGATGTCTATTTTATTTACATGGATTAGGTCCCTTGATTTCTAATCATCAGAGTTAGCATAGGTTCAAAGTAATATTGAATTGCCAAATGCTAAGTGTGCATGTACCTTTAGATATTGGCTTCCTATTTCTATAGTTTTGCCATGTAGAAAGGCTCACATTCTCAAGTGTAATATTGCAAATTTAGATCTGTGTTTACCTTGCCATAATTTATGGGTTTGAATTTATTTCTATACAGAAATTTGTTCATATTGGCATCTAAACAATTTCATTTAAGCTAAATTTTAATATGAACATAGATTATAGGCCACTGGTTTTTAACTTTTTTCATATGCTATTTAGTAATTAGTAAAAGGGCTTTGAATAGACAAAAATAAGGCATATTCCTCCTTTTCTAAATTTTATTTTGAGCTTTAAGTGGTATTAAAGGTGGATAAAGATGATGTTCCCAAGCCTAGAGAAGTTATAATCTCGTTATACTTTCTGAATCTTCCCTACCTCCCACATATTTCTTGTGTCATCTTGCTCCTTTCTAGAACCCTTATTCTTCTCACACCCACTAGTCATGTTATACCCTATTTTACTCGAATTAGACTCTTGATTCAAGATAGTCATTTGCTACGTTATGCAACCTAGGATGTTTTGGGATTTTTTTTTACAAGTCAACCTTATAGGTATGGTATCCATAGCTTTTATATTAATTCTCTGTTTTTGCTGCAGCATTGAATATCAATAATTGGAACCTGAGAACCCACCACTAGTCATTTGAAATGTGGGCCTAATCATTGTTTTTTTTGGTTTTGTTTTTGCCTCTTTTCCTCTTTTTGTTAAAATATAGTTGAAGTTTGAGTGTTGGTAATCTGTGTGTGAACATGGTGCTCTATCTTTTGTCTGGGTTTATTTCAGCAGCTCTCTACCCTCTGAACTTTAATGTCATTATAGATTCCCAGCACCTCACAGAATAGGGTGTAACAAATAATAGCAACAACTAAAGCAACAAAACATATAGTATTACAATAAATAGCCACTGCCTACTGTGACACCTCCGACATTAATTACTACAAAGATGAGAATTCTGGGGTCAGAAATTGCCAACAAGCAATCATTAACCATAAATTTTATCTGACACTAAAATAAACTGTAGAACAACTAAAAATAAATAAAAAATAAACTGTAGGTGTAGACTATATAATCCATATCAGTAATATCTTCAAAAACATGAATGATAGGGGCAGGAATTATATGAACCAAATATTTCTAGTAGATGGAAAAATACAGTTTGTTATGAGAAAGTAAAATGTTATAGAAAGGTAGAAGAAATTTTGAAAAGTTGAAACTGGGAACAGATATAATGCAGAAGAGATGTAGCAAGTTATGATAAAAAAGAAAAATGTGGAAAAATGTCAGGGAGGGAGGGAGGGAGGGAGGGAGGGAGAGAGAGAGAGAGAAAGAGGGAGGAGAGAGAGAGAGAAAGAGATTCTGGTTAATTATGGGAGAAGAAATGAGAGAAAGAGAAACAAACAAAAATAAACAAAAAATAAAATAAACAAACCAAAATATCTAAACCTCTAAGGATAAGGCATGGAAAAATAATTATTCAAAAGGCTAAAAATGAGAAAAAACACAAATATATCAATCAGCACAACATGAAGACTCACAAAAACACACACAAAAACATATTCTCAATAAAATTTTAACAAAATTGTGTTCACTGAAGTTGTGAAAACGTTCAGTCAGAATGCATGGCCCCTGCCTATGACCAACTTCCTTTTTTTTCCATTTCTTCTTTCTCTATGTGCTGAGAGAGAAAGGAAGCAATGACTGGGGTTGTTACACTTCTTCATTTTGTATTGATCACCAAGATGCCAGCTTCAGTGACTTAAAACAGACACTGATTGAAATAGCTCTCAGTTTTTCTTCTTACAAGTATAAGATAGGATGGAATGGGAAGTACAATGTTCTAAAGTTTTTTGTTCAAAGACCATATTGATACACTTCCAGGATGGGGCTGCTGCAGAATTCTGTGAGAGGTATTTATATGGCTGGGGCTTATGTTTAATCAGGATGTATTGGCTTTTCTGGATGGTATCTACTCTGGAAAGATTAGATCAATACACTGCAAGGCCAACCATATGCAAATCTCTCTTGTTAACCTGGATTTTAGGAGCCTCCAAATAATACTACTTGTGGGATAAAGGAGCCAAGCCTCCACACATTCTGTTTCCCACAAATATAGACTTACCAGGCTAAGTCCATGAGTGTATTGCCACTTGCCTCTTAAGTTGCCCAACCCACTTCTACTGATCATGTGAACATCTACACTCAAAGGAAAAGCAAGTTGCACTCTCCTTAATTTGTCTGAATTGAATTCCTCTCAGCAAAATCTTTTCAGTGCCTTTTTACTTACATTCTGCTAGGAAAAACCTAGGCCATCAGGTAGTTGTGTACCAAGACATTGTGGAAATGTTTGATATCATTTTCTGGGCTGATATCAACTTCTATTCTTCCCTTCCACCCTTTTTGTGTGTTAGCGTTCACATATCAGAGATAACACTTGACCTTTGGTTTTTGTGTTTTCTTATTTCACTTAGCATGGTAGTCTCCAGTTCCATTTGCCATAAAATGCTGTAATACCATTCTTTATGCCCGAGTAATATTCCAATGTGAATACATACCACATTTTCTTAATCCATTTATCTGTTGAAGGCACCTAGGTTGGCTACATAGCTCAGCTATTGTAAATTTTGCTGCTATAAACATTGATGTGGCTGTGTCACTATAATATGCTGATTTGTTTTGGGTAGTGGAGATTGAACCTAGGGGCCCTCAAATACTAAGCTACATCCCCAGCTCTTTTTTTATATTTTATAGAGAAATGATCTCACTGAGTTGTTTAAGGCCTCAATAAGTTGTTAAGGCTGACTTGGAACTTGCAATCCTCCTGTCTCAGCCTCCCAAGTGGCTGGGATTACAGGCATGTGTCATGCCAATGTTAAGTCCTTTTGGTATATACTGAGGAAAGGGAAAACTGGATTAAATGGTGGTTACATTTCTAGATTTTTGAGGAATCTCAATATTGCTCTCCAAGTGAATACACTAATTTGTAGACCCACCACCAACATATGAATGAACACTGTTCACCACATCCTTGCCAACATTTAATGTTAATTGTTTTCTTGATAATTGACATTTTGTTTCATGTGAGGTAAAATCTCAGTATATCTTTAGTTTGCATTTCATCAATTGCTAGATATGTTGAATATTTTGTCATATTTGTTGACCACTTGTATTTATTTTTTAGGAAGTATCTGTTGAGTTCCTTTGGCCATTTATTAATTGGATGATGATGATGATGATGATGATGATGATGATGATGATGATTCTAATTGTTAAGTTTTTTGAGTTCTTTGTATGTCCTGGAAATTAATGTGTTATGTGAGGTTCCGGAGGCAAATATTTTCTCCCATTCTATAGGCACTCTCATCACATTGTTTCCTTTGCCAAGAAGAAACTTTTTAGTTTGAATTCATCCCATTTATTGATTCTTGATTTTATTTCTTATACTTTAGGAGTCTTGTTAAGGAAGTCAGGTCCTAAGCTGACATGAAAATTTGGGTCTACTCTTTCTTGTATTAAGTGCAGGGTCTCTGGTCTAATTCTGAGGCCTTTGACCCACTTTGAGTTGAGTTTTGTGCATGGTGAGAGATAGGGATTAAATTTCATTTTCTTGCATATGGATTTCCAGTTTTCCCAGCATCATTTGTTGAAGAGGCTATCTTTTCTCCAATGTATTTTTTGGCACCTTTGTCTAATATAAGATAACTGTAGTTATGTGGGTTTGTCTCTGTGTTCTCTATGGTATAGACCATTGGTCTACAAGTCTATTTTGGTGCCAATACCATGCCATTTTTGTTACTGTAGCTCTGTAGTATAGTTTAAGGTCTGGTATTGCGATGCTGCCTGCTTCACTTTTCTTGCTAAGGATTGCTTTGGCTATTCTGGGTCTCTAATTTTTCCAAATGAATTTCATGATTTCTTTTTCTATTTTTATGAGGAATGTTTTGGGGATTTTAATTGGAATTGTGTTAAAACTGCATAAAACTTTTGGTAATATGCCATTTTGAAAATTTTACTTCTGCCTACCCAAGAGCATGGGATATCTTTATATCTTCTAAGGTCTTCTTCATTTTTTTTTTCTTTAGTGTTGTGTAGTTTTCATTGTAGTGGTCTTTCACCTCTTTAGTTAAATTGATTACCAAGTATTTTGTTTTGTTTTGTTTTGTTTTTGAGGCTAATGTGAATGGGTAATTTATCTCAGAGGATTCATCTCATCACTGATGTACAGAAATGCATTTGATTCATGGGTGTTGATTTTATATCCTACTACGTTGTTGAAATCATTTATTAATTCTAGAAATTTTCTGGTGGAATTTTTTGGATCCTCTAAGTACAGAAACATGTCATGGGCAAGTAGTGACAATTTGAGTTCTTCTTTTCCTATTTGTATTCTTTAATTTCTTTCATATGTTTAATTGCTCTGGCTAGAGTTTCAAGAACTATGTTGAGTTGAAGTGGTGAAAGAGGGCATCCCTGTCTTGTTCCAGTTTTTAGAGTGAATGCTTTCAATTTTTCTCCATTTAGTATGATGTTGGCTTTCGGCTAAGCATGAATAGCTTTTACATGTTAAGGTATGTTCCTATTATCCCTAGTTTTTATAGTGTTTTGAACATAAAGGGATTTTGTCAAACGCTTTTTTTGAAAATGTTGAGATGATCACATGCTTTTTTGTCTTTAAATCTATTGATGTGATAAATCTTGTTTATTGATTTCTGTATGTGGAACCAACCATGCACCCCTGGGATGTATGCCACTTGATCATGGTGCACTATCTTTTTAAGGTGTTTTGTATGCAATTTGCCAGTATTGTATTAATATTATTTACATCCAGGTTCATCAGATATATTGACCTGAAGTTTTTTCTTGATGTGTCTTTGTCTGGTTTAGGTATCAAGTGATACTAGCCTCAGATAATGAGTTGGGAAGGATTCACTCCTTTTCTATTTCATGGAATAATCTGAGGAGTATTGGTATTAGCTCTCTTTTGAAGGTCTTATAGAACTGGCTGAGAATATGTTTGGTCCTGGGCTTTTCTTTCTTGGTAGATTTTTTATGGCATCTTCTATTTAACTGCTTGAAGTTGATCTGTTTAAATTGTGTATGTCCTCCTGATTCAGTTTGTGCTGATCATGTTTCTGGAAATTTGTCGATGTCTTTAAGACTTTCTATTTTATTAGAGTATAAAATTTCAAAATAGTTTCTAATTATTTTCTGTATTTAAATAGTGTCCATTGGGATATTTCCTTTTTCATCATGGATTTTAGTAATTTGAGTTTTTTTCTCTTCTTCTCTTCATTAGCATGGCTAAAGGTTTATCAATTTTATTTATTTTTTTCTAAGAACCAACTTTTTGTTTTGTCAGTTTTTTCAAATCCTTTTTTATGTTTCAATTTTATTGATTTCAGCTCTGATTTTAGTTATTTCCTGTCTTATACTGCATTTGGTGTTGATTTGTTCTTTCTTTTTAGGGCTTTGAGATGTAATGTTAGGTTATTTATTTGTTGACTTTTTATTCTTTTTTTTAATATTTATTTTTTAGGTGTAGATGAACACAACACAAAGACTTTATTTTTATGTATTGCTGAGGATTGAACCCTGGTCCCGCCTGTGCTAGGCGAGCGCTCTACTGCTGAGCCACAATCCCAACCCGACTTTTTATTCTTTTAATGAATGAGCTCAATGCAATGAACTTTTCTCTTAGCATTCCCTTCATAGTGTCCCAGAGATTTTGATATGTTGTATCAGTATTCTCATTTACTTCTAAGAATTTTTTTTCTACCTGATGTCTTCTACTATCCATTGTTCATTCAATAGCACATTACTTAGTCTCCAAGAGTAGCTTCTATTTTTTTATTATATCATTGATTTCTAATTTAATTCCATTATGATCTACGTTTTTGGTGTTTGTTAAGAGTTGCTTTGTGGCATAATGTATAGTCTATTTTAGAGAAGGAATCATGTGCTGCTGAAAAGAAAGTGTATTTTATTGTTGATGGATGAAATATTCTATATATGTCTGTTAAGTCTAAGTTATTGTTTGTATTATTGAGTTCTGTAGTTTCTTTGTTCATTTTTGTTTGGAACATCTATCCAGTGGTGAGAGAGGTGTGTTAAAGTCACCCAGTATTATTTTGTTGTGCCCTATTTAATTTTTGAAATTAAGAGGATTTCATTTGATGTATGTTGAT
The DNA here is from genome assembly GCF_047511675.1 of Marmota flaviventris. Taxonomy (NCBI): domain Eukaryota; kingdom Metazoa; phylum Chordata; class Mammalia; order Rodentia; family Sciuridae; genus Marmota; species Marmota flaviventris. The sequence continues at coordinate 65,923,380 of NC_092518.1, read as the reverse complement.
GTTCCATTTTTCGTGACACATATATTTATGATTAAATTACATTATGAAAGATCATATTATGAAAAAATATATATTATAAAAATGTCTTGTTGATGTATTGTACCCTTAAGCAGTATGAAATATCCTTCTTTATGCCTCAAGACTATCGTTGTCTTGAAGTCCAGTTTATCTGATATGAAGATGGAAACCCCTGCTTGTTTATGTAGTCCATGTGAGTGGTATGTTTTTTTCCCCAACCTTTCACCTTCAGTCTGTGGATGTATTTTACTATATGATAAGTCTCTTGAAGGCAGTATTTTGTTCTGTCCTTTAAAAAATCTAGTTTGCCAGTCTATGTCTTTTGATTGATGAGTTTTGGTCATAAAATTTCAGGGTTATTATTGAGACATGATTTGTATTCTTGGTCATTTTGGTTTATATTTGGTTTTGAGCTAGACTTGGTTTCTCCTTTGATTGGATTTTCCTTTTGTGTAGTTCCTCCCTTTGCTGATTTTTTTTTGTTTTTCATTTTCTCCTCATGTAATCTTTTGATGGGGATTTTCTGTAGTGCAGGCTTTCTAGTTTTAAACTCTTTTAACTCTTATTTATCATAGAATATTTTTATTTCATCATCAAATCTGAAGCATAATTTTGCTGGATATGATTGTTGGTTGGCATCCATTCTCTTTCAGGTCTTGGTATATGTTCTTCCAGGATCTCCTAGCTTTGAGGGTCTGGGTTGAGAAGTATGCTTGGTTTAGTCTGATACTTTTCTCTTTCATCCTTTAAAATTCCTTGTGAGGAGAAAAAGAAAAAAAAAGTGTGTCACATTAGATTGGATAGAGAAGTGATGGAAGGGAGGGGAGGGCAAGGGGGGATAGGAAGGGCAGCAGAATAGAATAGACATTATGATTGCTGTATGTATATAGGTGACTGTATGACCAGTGTGATTCTGCAACCTGTACACTCAGAAAAATGAGAAATTATACCCCAACTGATTCAAATGTATGAATTGCCAAGATCATTGTAACGTCATGTGTAGCTAATAAAAAATGTGAAAAAAATTCTTTCCTTATTCTTTATGCTAGGTATTTTCATTATAATGTGTCATTGTGTGGATCTGTTGTAATTTTGTACCTTTGGTATCCTGTAAGCCTCTTGTATTTGATTTTCCCTTTCATTCCTCAGCTTTGGGAAATTTTCTGATATTATTTCATTGAAAAGATTGTTCATTCCTTTGGTTTGTAGCTCTGTGCCTTTCTCTATACTGATAATTCTTAAATTGGTCTTTCATGTTGTCCCATAATTCTTGGATGTTCTGTTCATGATTTCTTATTATCTTCACTGTGTTGTCAACTTTATTTTCCAGATTTTATATTTTGTCTTCCTTGTCTGAGGTTCTGTCTTTCAAGTGATCTAATCTGTTGGTTATGCTTTATATTGAGTTTATTCTTTAAACAATTTAATTTTTTGAGTTGTAGATAGACACACTATCATTATGTTATATTTTTTATCTTTATGTGATGTTGAGGATCAATCCCAGGGCCTCACACATGCTAGGCAAGCATTCTACAAGTGAGCCACAACTCCAGCCTCCTATATTGAGTTTTAAATTTGTTTTATTCTTTCCTTCATTTCAAGAATTTCTGTTTGTTTGTTTGTTTTCAGTATCTCTATCTCTTTATTAAAGTCATCTTTTGTTTCCCGAATTTGCTCTCTTATCTCATTTTTGCCTGTGTTTGCTCTCTTATGTAATCCTTTACTTCACAGATCATTTTAATCATAAAC